>NW_006770868.1:1437587-1500756 GCF_000442215.2 Lipotes vexillifer
AGCAGACCCCACTGTTAGGATCCCTGCTGCAGACCACGGGCAGCCAAGGTCCTCTGTCCTTCCTCCCCCATGGTGCTTCTAAGCCATCAGCGGGCAGAGCACTGTGTGATTGGGGGGCTCCTGGTCACGCCGGAACAGTCACCATAACTCAAGGGACCAAGAAGGCAACTCCTGACTTCACTGAAAGGCAGGAGAGACCACATTTGGCTGGAGAAGGGGCAATCCCAGAGGGCTTCTCAGAGGAGGTGGTATTAAGTTGGCTCTAAAGGATCAATAGGAGTTCCGAGATCATGAGATCTGTGAGGCCACTGTCTAGCTGCTACTGGCCTTGGGCAAGTCCCTCACCTGGAGGCAGGCAGGTAAGCAGCACATGCCTCAGGCAGGTGTAATACAAGACAGAGCAGTGGGGTCCTGGCAGGGACTGGAGAGTGACACCCAGGCAGGCATCCCAAGCCAAAAAGAATGAGTTCACATGGGGCCAGAGTGGCAACACTGCAACTACTCCGTTTCCTCATCAGTCAAATGGGGATAACGTTCATTCCCAGCGTACACGATGGTCGGGAAAAGTAAATGAATTAACGCACATGAAATACCTCAGCAGTGCCTGGAACACTGTAAACGCTCGATATACGAGCCTTTGTGAGAACACTAAGTGGAGACAGGGAAGGGGGCATGCAGGAGGGACAGAGAGAACAGAGGAGCAGAGGGGGACCCCCAGGCAGGGCCCAAGGAACAGTGAGAGACCCCACTGGGGGGCAGGACAGAGCAGCTGGCTGAGCAAGACCCCTTTCCTGGAAAGGGCAAGACCCTGGAGATAGGTCAACCAGGGCTCCAACCTGGCCTTGCTACTTGAGGCAGTGTGGCTTCCGACAAGTCCCTTCACCACCCTGAGCCTCGGTCTCCGCATCTGTAAAATGGGGAAATGACAAAAGTACCTTCCTCCAAAGACTGGCATGAGAACCAGATGCCATATACAACAGCACACAAAGTGCTTAAAGCAGACCTGACATAAAATTATCAAATCCAGCTTAGAGTGGGGTTTCTCAAACTCAGCACTACTGATGTTCAGGGCTAGATAATTCTCTGGTGTGGGGGGCTGTCCTGTACACTCTAGGCTGCTTAAAAGCATCCCTGGTTTCTACCCACTTGCCTCCAGTTGTGACAACTGCAACATCTCCAGACACTGCCCAATGTCCCCTAGACTAGGGAATCAGTAAGCCGGAAAGACAGAGGTGCTTAAACACTGAAGGTCTCGGCAAGGCAGGATCAGTCTGGCCTCAGTTTTTCCATCAGTAAAAGGGACACAATGACCCTTCCTTTCTTATAGGGAGGATCCCAGGAAAGCAGCGATGTGGGAGAGAGAGGCCTTTGCAAGCTGCAGGCTGGCTGCCCCTCTCACCGTCTCTTGTTTTCTGGTCTGCTAGAGGCCGACTTGTGCCTTGGGAAGGGGGACACTGCCTGAATTCTGGAAGTCACTCTGAGCACATCCTTAGGTGTGGAAGGAAGGGACAGGAGGGCAGGCGCTGCTTCTATTCGCCATGGTAACCCCAGATGGACCACAGTGCTTGGCAAACAGCAGCTCTTACTAACTGGTGGGTGAGGCGGCGGGCAGTCACGGCACCGAAGCACGCGGCTCAGGGCACGCAGGGGCGCACGAGGGAGGCACTGCAACACTCCAGCCACCTAGCCAACTCCCCACCGGCCGGCCAGATGCTGTTTCCTGTCTGCAGAAGCCAGCCCTGCCCTTTGAACTCCTGTTTCCTGAGCCCCTCTCCCTGCTCCAGGGTCTGGGAGGGGGCAGGGAAGTAGGGGATACTCACGTTCCCGAAGGTGGGGAGCCCCGAGGAGCCCAGCCACTTCCGCAGGGCCTGTGAGAGGGCCCCGTGGTCCCGCTCGGCCTGAAGCACGTGGGCTTCCAGGAAGGAGACGTGGTGCCCGACCATCTTGACAAAGGCCTGGTGGGAGAGGGGAAAGCAGTGATGCCACATCTGCGCAGAATGGGGTGTGTTCCTGGCTGCCTCCCTCTCACCTGGCCCCATGGGCTCCGGGAGAGTTCAGGCAGCACCTGCCCAGCTGGGGGCACCTTCAGAAACCCAGACAGTAACAGTGACACCTCCCCCTTGGAGGCCTGGCCTGGCCGAGCCTCCACTCGTGTCCTCTCACCTTCTAGTGACCCTCTGTTTAGCCTCTATTTTACAGAGGAGGTAAACTGATGCTCAGAGAGGTTGGACCACCTGCCCAAAGTCACACAGCCAGGAAGTGGCAGAGAGGGGACTTAGGCTGCACAGCCTTCTTTATGAAAAATGGAGTTTTTAGAAATCGTTCACTTTAATATTTGATGGACATTGGAGGCGTCTCAAACTCAGAAGCTGCCAAGGGGCAGGCAGGTGACAAGCGGGTGAAGTAGGATGAGTGCGGACAGGGTGAACTGGAATGCTGGGTCCCGGCCCCCAAGGGTCACTCAGCTCTGGGTCTCTACTGCAGAACCTCCAATTTCAAAAGAAAAAAGAAAAGAAAAGAGAATGCTGGGGTCAGATTCTCTGGACTAGAATCCAGGTTCTATCACTTACTAGTTGTGTGCCTTTCGACAAGTTACTTCATTTCTATTATACTCAATTTTCTTATCTGTAAAATGGGAATAATAATAATACCAACCTTGTTCTGCAGTTAAGTGCTTAGGGTATATTAAGAGCTCAATTAATATCAGATAACATCATTTAAAAAGAAAAAAAAAAGGACATTCAGATTTTATGAAAAGTGTCCAGTTTTTAAAAACGTTAGCAATAATTTCACAATTTAAAAAAGTACTGTGCAGGCCCGGTGAAACTCATTTGTAACTTCTGGTGTGCCTGTGTGTTGTGTGCATGTGTGTTTCCGTGGGTACCTATGTTTGTGTGTTGTGTGCATGTGTTTGTGTGTGTTGTGTGTATGTTTGCATGTGTGTCCATATGTTGTGTGCATGTGTCTGTGTGGTGTGTACACGTGCATGTGTTTGTACGTGCACTGCACGTACACCCGGGAAGGCCGCCAAAGGTGGCGGCTCCGGTGCCATTTCAGAAAAGCCCCCCTCTGCGGACCTCCCTGTTCCAATATTAAAATGCAAGAGATTTTCTTGCACCAGGAAGAGGCAGGAGACCCCCTCAGTGCTGGGCCCCACGAGGGAGCCTCCCTTCACTGGATGGAAAGCCCCGGTCAGCCCATCCTGCAAGGCCCACCACCACCCAGCCCTGCCTCTCCCCGTGTCCCACACACCAGCCACACAGGCTGCCCTTTTGTTCCTTGAAAACGCCAGTCCTCACCCTCCACAGGGCCTTTGCACCAGCTCTCTCCAGACTGGCAGCACTTCTCTGTTCTCGATGGGGTGAACCCTGCTTGTCTCTCAGGCCCTGGATCCACTGTCCCCCGACAGAGAGGCCTTCCGCAACCACCTAATCTAACATGCCCCACGTCACTGCAGAGCCACCCCGTTTCCCCGTCTTCCTAGCTCTCTTCTCCCTCTGAACTTCCTGTCTGCTTGTTCATGGTCCATCTCCCTCCAGATGTGAGTTCTGGAAGAGCAGATGCTGAGTCAGTGTTGTTCACAAGGCCACAGCCAGGGCCTGGTCAGCTGGAAGGGGCTCAGCTGGATGGTGGAGGCATGAATGCACACAAGCATGAATGAATGAATGAGTGTGCACGCACGAATGAATGTATGCATGGATGAATGCATGCACGCATGGATGAATCCACACGTGCACGTACGAATCAACGCACACACAGGAATGAATACATGCAAGCATGAATGAATGAATGAATGCACACACGAATGCATGTATGCACCACGAATGCACACATGCATGGATGAATCAATGCACACACAGGAATGAATACATGCACGCATGCATGCATGACTGCATCTTTAGCAAAAAGACATTGGATGAACACAAGATGGTGGCACTGTTGTGCTGCCGCCGCCCTGTGGTTCTGGCAGGGGCAGAGCTGAAAGGCTCTGAATAAGCCACATCAAGTGCGTGCGTGCGTGCGTGCGTGCGTGTGTGTGTGTGTGTGTGTGTGTGTGTGTGTGTTTGGGGGGGCGGTGGGACAAGGAGCCACAGGCTGGGAAGCTTCCCCTGGCCTTGCTGGGCCTGCACATCTGGTTGTAAGACACAAAAGAAAGTTCTACAGTCCCTCCTCCAGCCGATTCCAATTTTACGCTCCCTGCGTTAATACCGTTAATACCGATGTGGCGGGGAGTATGAGGGATGCTGAGGAATGTGCGCTCACGAGGTCGGAACCGCCTCCGAAGTGCCTGCCAGAGAGGGCAGCCCGGCCAAGCCGCAGCCAGGGAGAGGCCGAAACCTGGCCAGGAAAGCTGATGCGGGGAAACTGGAAAGACGCGGACACGCATCCACACAGAGAGGGGAGGAGAGAGGACAGAAGGGGGGTGGCCGCTAACCGGGACCACCCCTGGGGCTATAGGCGGCTTCTATGCAACTTTCTCTGCAATGAAAATGAACCACTTTTATTATCAGAAGGGAGGGAAGGAAGGAGGGAAGGAAAGAAGGAAAGTGGGGGAGGGATGAGAGAGAAGGGAAAGTCACATTGTTTTCAAATTTACTTGTGAGTCCTGAATGATGTATCTGAATCCTTGTGGCAAAGGCCCCCAGCTTCAGAGCAGGGCCCAGTCCAGAAAGGGTGCCAACGCCAGCACTGACTTTTGCAATCCCAGCTCCACCACTTCCTAGCTGTGTGACCTTGGGTAAATAACTTTGCCTTTCTGTGCCTCAGCCACTTTCTCTACAAAATAGGACTAATAATGGGACCTTCCTCCTGGGCCTGCTGTGAGGGTGAAGCAAGTTGTTTCAACTAAAGCACTTAAGAGTCCCTGGCTCATAGCAGGTGCTCGGTAAATGTTAGTTTTTTCTGGCCTCAAAGGTCACCCCCATGGTTCCCAAGCCTCCCCTCTCATGGGTCACACTGATTTGAGAGCTGAGTGGTCTCGGGCTCCCTGGAACCCCCTGACATGTTAAGCCCTGGAGCCCCCAGTCGGCTGGGCCGAGTGATGAGCAGGCATCCCAGATTCTGGCTCTCAGCCTGTGGGCAATGGCCACCACCATAGTGATAGCCTGTCCTCAGCGAGCATCTACAAGATGCCAGGTGCTGGACTAACACCTTCACGATGACATAGTCACAATTTGCCGAGGAGGAAACTGATGCTGAGAGGGTGAGTGAGTTAACCAAGGGGCAGATCTGGGGCCCAGGTGGTCTGGCTCTGGAATCCATCCGCCTCAGATTGGGGTCTGATCGGGTCCTAAGTTTTATTGTTCTCATGTCACATGCAGCTTAGTGGGAAATACATATTCTCCCATTTGCCTTGAAATCCATGACCCTCTTGGACTAACTTTTTCTTCCTTTTTTTTTTTTTTGCGGTACGCGGGCCTCTCACTGTTGTGGCCTCTCCTGTTGCGGAGCACAGGCTCCGGTCGCGCAGGCTCAGCGGCCGTGGCTCACGGGCCCAGCCGCTCCGCGGCATGTGGGATCTTCCCGGACCGGGGCACGAACCCGCGTCCCCTGCATCGGCAGGCGGACTCTCAACCACTGCGCCACCAGGGAAGCCCTCTTCCTTTTAATGGAGACCCAGTTACAGAGAAATATCTCTAGTCTAAGGAAAGCAGCAGTCCCGGGGGTTGACAAGAGGCAAATGCCACTTAGTTAGCCTCAGTGTTGGGGAGACTCTAGGGCAGAGTGGGGACTGTGGCAGCTGAGAGATTCACACCCCACTGAAGGGGAGAGTTGCTTCTCAGCTCCAGCTCGTCCCAGAAAGTAAGCGGGGGTGGCTTGGGGTTGGTCTTCTAATACCTGACTGCCCAGTACAGTCCTGGATCCTGCTGGCATCTGAGTTTGCAATCTCCATCTAAAGCTTACAGTAACTGCTGGTGGGAGAGTAAAATGGTGTCAACACTTTGGAAACTGGTCTTGGCAGTTCCTAGAAAGACTTACCACATGACCCAGCAATTCCAGTCCTAGGTATTTACCCAAGAGAAATGAAAATGTATAGCCACGCAAAAACCTGAACATGAATGTTCATAGCAGCATTATTCATAATAGCCCCAAAGTAGAAACAACCCAAGGACCCATCAACTGATGAATGGATAAACAAAATGTGGTATAGCCATCCCTACAATGGAATACTATTCATTCATAAAACGGAATGAAGTTCTGACACATGTTCCAACCTGCATGAACCTTGAAAGCATTGTGCAAAGTAAAATAAGACAGACACCATAGGCCACATATGATGTGAAATGTTCCAGAGGCAAATCCATAGACTCAGAGTAGATGAGTGGTGGCCAGGGGCCAGGAGTGGGGAATGACTGCTAACCAACGAGCCACGCTGTGTCTTCAGTGGCTTCCTATTCCTCAGGAAAAAGGCCACCATGCTGACCTTGGAGTGGAAGGCCTAGACAACGGGCCGCCTGCTGCCTAATTTCTCCAGCCCCGCTCAGGTCATGACCTTCCTCATCCCTGTAGCCTGGCCCTCCCCGGATCCTTCCAGTGTCCCCGGCTCCTTCCTGCCCCAGAGCGCAGATGCCCCCCGCCTCTGAGCCTCTGCCCGAGCTGTGCCCTCACGCACCCAGCACAGCTCCTTCCACTCACCCTCCGGGGGCCCAGAAGGTTCCATTCCTTGCTCGCGACTTCCCTCCAGAGCACTCGACTCCCTCTAGGTCACCCTTGGTGAATGTGGTCAGCAGAATCATGGGCCCCCAAAATATCCCATCCTCATTCCCAGAACCTGTGGCCAAAGGGACTTGGCAGGTGTGAATAAGGATCTTGAGCTGGGGAGACTGTCCTGGATTTTCCGGGTAATCACAGGCATCCTTATAAGATGGAAGCAGGAGAGTCAGAGGAGGACAGAGCCTGGAAGATGCTACGCTGTGGGCTTTGAAGGTGGAGGACAGCACCATGAGCTGAGCGACGCAGGCAGCCTCCAGACACTGGAAAAGGCCAGGACGTGAACTCTCCCCCAGAGCCTCTAGAAGGAACCAGCCCTGCTGACTCCTGCTGACACATTTTGGACTTCTGACCTCAAGAGCTGTAAGATGCTAAATACATGTTGTTTTAAGCCACTATGTTTGTGATAACTTGTAACAGCAGCCCCGGGAAATGCTATGGTCATGCTTTGTTGCTGTGTTTCTCCTGGCTGGAACGTACCCTTGGACTCTGTCTTTCTCACTGTGAGAGCCCTGCAGCGGCGCATAGTAGGTCCTCAGTAAATGCTAGCGGACTGAATACTAAGGAAAAAATTGGGCTTGAGAGTTGGGCCAGCCCAAGCAAGGCAAGAACCAGGGCTACAAATCTTCACATTTTCTTTCCTCTTTCAAACATGTGGAATAAAATTCAGATCGATCAGCTATTCCAAGGGCAAAGTTTTAATTATATTCCTGCCTCATTCTCTGCTGACAAGAATGTTAATTCTCTGTTAACTCTAGGGCCCACTGCCAGGCTCCTTTCCTCCACAGCTCAGAGGGGCACACATTCCCTTGGTCTAGGTGACAGCTATTAAATTGCAGGCTCCTCCAGCCTCCCGGTCCTTCACTGTGCAAGAAGCCAGGAGCCCAAGCCAAGGGCCCCAGTTTGAGTAAGAGCTTGGGCTCCAGAGGATGTAAACTGAAGTCCCAGCTTCACAGAATTAGCTGTGTGACCCCGGAGAAGTGACTTACCCTCTCAGAACTCGTGTTCCTCCTCTAGGAGATGGGACTGTGAGGATACTGACGTTGCAGTGCAGCCAAGAGGAAATGAGATACCATGCACCTTAGCCTGGTGCCCACACAGGTAAAAGGCGGGTGAAATAAGTCAGCATTGAGGCAATAGGGCATGGTGCAGACTGTGGTGAAATGCAGAACACATGTCTCGTCTGAGGGGCGGCTGCCACCAGCTCTACCAGAATATAGCCTAGGTGTTGGAAATGTTCTATTTCTCAGTTTGGGTCATCTTCACATGGGAGTTTATATGTGTAAAAATTCACGGAATTGTACACTTACTATGTGTGCACTTTATGTATTTATACCTTAAAAAATAAACAGAATAAAGTATTTAAAGAAGGGTGGGTCTAGGGTTATGAAAGCTTCTGAATTTCCAAAAGCAGCTGAAAATTCAGATTTTTATATAAAGTACCCTGATTTTTAAATGGGTACTTTATATAAATTCATATGTGTCATATTTTAGAAAGACTGTGTAGGCCCCTTTTTGGCTACCACCCCACTCCACTGGGTCTAAGGCCTGACACTATCAAGGCCAGATCAGCATCTTGGAAGAGACAACGAAAGAGCCAGAACAAGTCCGTGGAGCTCACAAAGAAAGCTCATTATCCTGGACTCACCTCCAGCTGGTCCACTTTGGTGTAGATGCCACGCATTTCCATCACCTTGGCCTTAAGGAGGGGGATGTTTTCCTCCAAGATCTGTGAGGTATCGCTCCTGATCTGCAGGGAACAAGACAGCTCATCAGGCTCTCTGTCCCAGCCCTGCGTCCTCCTGCCTGCCCTGGGGGTGGCCAGGCTCTTCAGAGACCTCGCTGATGGCCGAGACACCGAATGCCATCCTGCCCAGGGACAGGCCCAGGAACGACCCATAGTCCCAGGTGGGGACCAACCTCACTGCCTCTCGGCACCCAGACCCAACCAGGTATTATTTACTGAACTGCAAATTAATTGTTCCCCCTGAACAAACACCCAACACCACCAGCTCCAAACTAAGTATCTTTATATTGTAAACCAGTGAACTGGACCAAATGGAAAGAATCAAAATCTCTTCTCTAAACTGAAGTCGAGGTAGATCAAGTTTTTGTTACACTGGAACTAATAATATCAATGAAAAGAGTTAATAATAATCATTAACATTAATAATGAGTCTCATCATCATGCTGCTTCCTACACGTAGCCACTGTGCTAAGCATTTCCTGCGCATCATGCATCTCATTTAATTTCAAGATTCTTCTGCTTGGAAGGACCCCAAAAGCGACTGAGAACTTTGGGAAGCCACATCTTTCCCTTGATCACTGAGATCGGACACTTAAGCCTCCATTTTCCTTCAGAGCCAAAAGGACCAAGCCTAACCCTTAAGTGTGTGTGTGTGTGTGTGTGTGTGTGTGTGTGTGTGTGTGTGTGAGAGAGAGAGAGAGAGAGAGAGAGAGATTCCATTTCCACGTTACCATGTCCTGGCCACACAGAGAGGCAGAATACATACCACTCTCAGATTCTAGGGAGCATGTGGATCCCCTGGACAGAAGTCTGTTAATGCTGACTTGAAGGCTCCTCCAAGTCTGGTCTAGCTTGCGTGGGGTTGGCGGGCAATCTGTTTTCAGCCAAGCTCCAAGGCTGTGCTGGAGCGGCGGCCCGGGGACAGTCAGAGAAACACCAGTGGGCTACTAGGACTCAGACTGGAGTTTGAATTTAGCTCTACCCACCACGAGCTGTGTGACCTCGGGCAAGTCACTGCACCTCTCTGAGCCCTCCTTTGCTTGTCTGGACAGGGAAGCAATCAAGACAGTCCTTGCTTCCTTGGAATGCAGTGAGGATAGAACGTTTAGCAGACTGTTTGGCATGGCATGTGCGGGAAGCTTCTGACACGGTCCTCAACAAGCCCCACCTCCTGGTGTTCACGTTCTTGTGTGATCCCCTCCCCAAGACCATTGCCTGGATCTAGAGACTGGCTTCTAATGAAGAGGAGTCAGCCAACGTGAGACATGGCCCTCCTGAGACTAGAAGACTGTCACTCCATCTTGCTGGTGGTCTCTCCCACCGCCTGGTTCATGCATGCTTCCCCCCACCCCCTCTTCCTTCTCACTTGCCCTCTCCTGCCAGCTGTGAAGAAGCAAGTTGCCGTGATGGAGAAGCCTGCCTCTGGCCAGTGGCCAGTGAGGAAGCGAGGGCCTCAGTTCAATGATCATGAGGAACTGGATCCTGCCCAGAAACACTGACTTTGCCTGGAGGCAATCCTGCCGCAGTCGAGCACTGAGATGACAACAGTCCTGGCCAACATCTCGATGGCAGCCTGTGAGAGACCCTGACCTACAGGACCCAGCTAGGCTGTATGAGAGTCCTGACCCACAGACACTAGCACATAATAAAGATCATTGCTTAAGTCACTAAGTATGGGGGGGGGTAATTTGTTATGCAGCAATAGCTAACTAATACAAGGTGACAACTCAGCAAAAAATTTTAATTTTAAAAATGTTTTTGAAAACTATACCCATTTTCCCTCCTCTTTCTGCCTAAGTATATGAGACCTCTGGTTCTCCTGCCTTTCCACGTTACCATGTCCTGGCCACACAGAGAGGCAGAATACATACCACTCTCAGATTCTAGGGAGCATGTGGATCCCCTGGACAGAAGTCTGTTAATGCTGACTTGAAGGCTCCTCCAAGTCTGGTCTAGCTTGCGTGGGGTTGGCGGGCAATCTGTTTTCAGCCAAGCTCCAAGGCTGTGCTGGAGCGGCGGCCCGGGGACAGTCAGAGAAACACCAGTGGGCTACTAGGACTCAGACTGGAGTTTGAATTTAGCTCTACCCACCACGAGCTGTGTGACCTCGGGCAAGTCACTGCACCTCTCTGAGCCCTCCTTTGCTTGTCTGGACAGGGAAGCAATCAAGACAGTCCTTGCTTCCTTGGAATGCAGTGAGGATAGAACGTTTAGCAGACTGTTTGGCATGGCATGTGCGGGAAGCTTCTGACACGGTCCTCAACAAGCCCCACCTCCTGGTGTTCACGTTCTTGTGTGATCCCCTCCCCAAGACCATTGCCTGGATCTAGAGACTGGCTTCTAATGAAGAGGAGTCAGCCAACGTGAGACATGGCCCTCCTGAGACTAGAAGACTGTCACTCCATCTTGCTGGTGGTCTCTCCCACCGCCTGGTTCATGCATGCTTCCCCCCACCCCCTCTTCCTTCTCACTTGCCCTCTCCTGCCAGCTGTGAAGAAGCAAGTTGCCGTGATGGAGAAGCCTGCCTCTGGCCAGTGGCCAGTGAGGAAGCGAGGGCCTCAGTTCAATGATCATGAGGAACTGGATCCTGCCCAGAAACACTGACTTTGCCTGGAGGCAATCCTGCCGCAGTCGAGCACTGAGATGACAACAGTCCTGGCCAACATCTCGATGGCAGCCTGTGAGAGACCCTGACCTACAGGACCCAGCTAGGCTGTATGAGAGTCCTGACCCACAGACACTAGCACATAATAAAGATCATTGCTTAAGTCACTAAGTATGGGGGGGGGTAATTTGTTATGCAGCAATAGCTAACTAATACAAGGTGACAACTCAGCAAAAAATTTTAATTTTAAAAATGTTTTTGAAAACTATACCCATTTTCCCTCCTCTTTCTGCCTAAGTATATGAGACCTCTGGTTCTCCTGCCATTCTGCTCCCATCACTGTTCAGGATGACACTTCCCTCCTTGCCCTGGGTAGCCATTCCATCACCTGCATGTCTAAAACCAAACCCTTCCTTCCTGGTCCCCCTCCTCTGGTCAGGGCACTGCCATCTCCCTGGGCACCTGGCTCCAAGCCCACTGTCCTGAGGCACACTCCTTTCCCATGCCCTGACCCCTTGGGGCCAAAAAGCAGCACTAGGAGGGTGGCATCTGGCACCAGGCTGCCTGGCCTCAGTCTCTGCCCTGACCTCTCTGTGCCTCGGTTTCCTCATCTGTAAAGTGGGGATCAGACTAGTGCTTCTCTCGAAAGGATGCTTTAGGGATTATACAAGATCGTCCTTGTCTGCATGTGGCCCACATATGTGGCTCATTTGGCCCACAAAGTGTTTTCGTTTTTAAATTTGACTTAATTTCCAAATTTAAAACTCAAGTGGGGCTCCAAGGAGAAATGGCTGATTCTAGGGTTGGGGCAGGGAACATATAAAAGCCTGGAGCATCTCATAGTGCCAGAAAGTAAGAAAGAGTTAAAAAAAAAAAAAAAGTGAAGGATGGGGCAGGTCAAAGGAACGCAAGTGCCAACCTGAAAGAGCCAAATGGCCCAAACTGGGACAATTTGAGCAACAAAATAATGTAACATTGGACGATATCCCCAACTATAAGATAAATACACACGAATGTGACAGGAACAAGGCACTGAACGGGTCGCGGAAAGGGGGATGTGGTGATGCTACCGCGGAACCAGGCCACCAGCCCAGTGATGCCGTGTGGGTATCACGTGCCCCTCATGTGATGTGATGAGAAGGCGCCTCAGCTCTGCGGATTCTCTCCAGAAACTCACAACGCCATCTAAGCACAAGAAAACATCAGACAAACCCAAACTGAGGGGCCTTCTACAAAATACCAAATACCCCTCACAACTGCCAAAGTCATGGAAAGTCGGGAGAGAATGAAATTGTCACGGACTAAAGGGGCCTAAGGAGACCTGACAATTTAAGGCAATGTGGTGTCTTCGATGGATCCTGGAACAGAAGGAGGACATTAACGGGAAGCTGGGGAATCACAACCAAGTGTGACGTTCAGTGAGTAGCCAAGGATCTGTGTTGGTTCCTTGGTTTTGACAAAGGTACCGAGGTGAGGTTAACAGTGGGGGAAACTAGATGAGGGGGGCGTGGGAACTCTTTGCAATTTTTCCGTAAATCTAAAACTATTCCAAAATAAAATACACAGATATGGCTTTAAAATATTCAACAGATTAAGTGCGGATTTATAACTTCTCTTAAAAGTCAGCAGCTTTGGCGACACTGGGCCCACGACTCCCCAGGCACCGCAGGCTGGGCTGAGTAGCAACTGCTCCCTCCGAATGGCACACACGCGCGCTCCCAGTTTCTGCAGTGGCCACCCATCCCTAGAGCCTCGCCCCAAGCCCCTGACTCCCTCCATATCCTGCCTGGCTCCTGCAGGCGCCTGCATTTGTTAGCTGGGATAGGGAAAAGGGCTCGATATCCTCCCTTGTTTCCCCCAGGCCAAATTTCTAGAGAGAAGCCCATCCCTCGACAAGGCTAAACTCGGGAGAAATTGCCATGATGCGATGAAGAACAGAAACTCATGACAAGGTCAGAGCACAGGGAATCAAAGGCAGATCTTTTCTTTCTGTTAATTTCTAAAGAAACAAGCAGGGGAGAACACGTGAGAATCAGGAGGGACTGGTCTCAGCAACCCACGGGGGTGAAGGGAACACGGCAGAGATGAGATTCTGGAACTCTGCCCACCTCCCTTCAGATCCTCAGGAACTGGAGGGCCAGAGGGTCTGCGGGCCGAGCAGGAAGGCCCCTCTCTGCAGAGGCTCCTCCACTGGCTGAGACTGAGGGCAGAGGGAACTCTCTACGCCTGCCCAGAAGGCATCCTGCAGGTCCTTGGGGGGAAAGTAAAGGGTAGTCCTTGGAGTCTGAGACACCCCCAAACCTTCCTCTTAGCTCCCCCAAGAGCTGGGAACCAAGAGACAAAAACCAGGGTATTTAACATGGGCTGGGTGAGGGGGGGCAGGGTACCGAAACCCAGGAGCGTTCATCACGTGCTGGGAACAGACCCTGTGGTACAGGAATTGCTTTCTCTTCAACCTTGTTTTATAGGTGATGAAACTGAGAAAAACTAAATGAGCTGGGCAAGGTTGCAAACCTACAAAGTGGGAGATGGAGGATGCTAATCCAGGTGGGTCTGAGGCCACCTCCTAATACCAGAGGTCTGCAGACGTGTTCTATCAGGCTCACGCAGAGCCAGCCTGAAAAACCGAAAGTACAACCAAGCTAGGTGCCAAGATCTAAAATTAAGGATATTTCCCTTAGAAACCCAGATTTCTGGCTTCTTGTGAGAAGTCAGAAGACCCGGCCACACTGACATGCCACACGTTCTACCTGGCAACAGTCAGCTGCCGCTGGGTGACAAACAGCCCACTTTGGTTCACCAGAGTCTCCACCACTACCTACAGTCTCCCCAGCATGGCGTCCGTGGCCACCTCATGCCCTGTTCATCTTATAGGGAAGTGGAAGGAAAGGGGCACATTTCTCTTCTCACACGCAACCCACCTCACATCATCACATCACAGGCATGTGAGTTCATGCTTATGCATACTTCTCAGAAGAACAAAGACGTCAGGGAAGAATCAATGCTTTTTGAGCCTTTAATGGGATGAAACTCCAGCCAGGTCTATGAGCTGGGGGGGCCTGGCGGACCCTTCCCCAGCCTGTCCTCCCAGCTCCCCGGAGCTGGCCTCCGGAGCCCAGAAGCCCGGGTGGCGGATGTAGGGGGTTATCACAGAGCAAACATGGCTCTCCAGGATGATGCAAGGCCCAGGAAGAAGAGCCAGATGCACTTGACCCAAGAACGCACACCAAGGCCAAATGCAACTGCTGGGCCGAGGCCAACAGGAAATTTTCTCCATTTATGTGAGAGATGGGAGAGTCCGCACCCTGCCAGAAGGTGGGCCCAAGGCTACTAGGGTTTCCGAGGGCCCAGACAAGCTGCCCAAACCCCCAAGGGCACTGAGCTGAAAGGCCTCACAAATCCAGTTTCTGCGGATAAACCCATCTGGGTCGCGGCCCTCTGGTGCTTTAATATTGATGATGATGATGACCTCAGTAGCTACTATTTATGGGTCACTTAATACATAGCAGGCACCATGCTAAGCAATTATTTTTGATTGAGTGTAAATGACATACAGTGAAGAGCCCAGGCCTTATAGCGGACAGCTCGATGAATCAGTATGTGTGTTTACATCTGTGGAACCACCACCCAGACCACTGCATGGAACATCCCCTCACCCTATAAAGCTCCTTCTGGCATCCTCCCAGTCATGCCCACCCTCCCAAGGCTAACCTCCATCTGACTTCCGTCACACGGACTGGTTTTGCCGAGGTGTGAACTTCCTACGGTGGAGCTTCACACAGCAAGTACTCGTGTGTCTGGCTTCTTTCCCTCAACAGCACATTCGTGAGAATCACCCACGTTGCTGTGTACGGCAGGTCCGTCTTCTCCACTGCTGTGCATTCCAGTGTATGAATAAACAACAGTTTATTTACCCATTTCTACTGCCGACAGACACCGGGGTTGCTTGCAGTTTGGGGCATGACGAACAAAGCCGCTATGAACATTTGTGTGCGAGTGTCTGCTCCACACGGCTGTCCCTTTGTGCATTTCCACCAGCCAGTGAAGGAGAGCTTCAGCTGCCCCGCATCCTCGCCCACACTTGCTAGTGTCTGTCTTTTTCATTTTGGCCGCTCTACTGGATGCAAAGGGCACATCCCTGCCTCGTCTATTCCTCGCGATCACTCTTTGGAGATGGGTACCACTTGCAGTGGATGATTGATGGTCACAAGTTCTGTACTTTCCTTCCATGAAGCAGAGGGGTCTATGTCCTTTCCCCTTGGATCCGGGTGGGCTATGTGGCTGCTTTGACCAATAAGATACGACAGAAGTGACACTGTGCTAATTGCCGTACCTAAGTCTCCAGAGGCTTCTGCTTCCCATCTGTTGGAGCGCTGGCTCTGGGAGGCCAGACGGCCACGAGGAGAGGCCGCATGGAGGACAGTGATGCCAACCGGTCCCCAGCCAGCCAGCCCTCCCAGCCCAGACATCAGACAAGTGAGGGAAGCAGCCACCCTGGATGTCCCCAGCCCAGCAGGTGCCACGGAGCTTGCATGAGCTGTACTCTCTGTGCCCTGTCCTGGCCCACATATTAAATTGGTGGTTGTTTCACCCCACTAAGTGTTGGGGTAGTTTGATGCTGCAGTAGATAATCAGAGCCACCACCTCCATTTTACAGAGGAGAAAAAAAAGGTACAGAAAGGTGACATGCTGTGCCCAAGGCCCCACTGGGAAGAGTCAGAGCTTGAAGTGATGGCAAGAGGTATTATATCTAAGGTTAGAACAGGTCACGAGCACATGGTGTGAATGCTGGTCACTTAGAGTGATCCGGGACAGACTGGCAGAGGACTTAATACATCAGACAGGAAGGTGGACTCTCATTCCTAATAGCCTGATTTTATCAGAAGTAAACCATTTCTCTCTGGACTGTGCACCAGGGAGCCCGGCTGTTCTGGGACCTCTAACTTGATCAGTGTTTCCAAAGGCCAAAGCAGGGCCCTGGGGACAGTGGTCCATGGTGTGCCATCACCTGCCTTCCAGAGGTCCCCACTCATCCCTGGCTTGGATCAAAAGAGAAAAGGAGGTCCCAAGCCAGGGCTGATAGCTGGACAGCTCTCTCTCTGTGCCATGGAGCCCATGACACCTGGGCACAGACACGCTAGGTAAGCTAAACACCAGCTGTTGGGGCCGAGAGGATTTCTATAATCTGAATGGTATCAGCACAGAGCCTCATTGTAGGGACTGCAAACACAAAACACCTCCATGGGCCACAAAAGCATCGTACAAGGCGCATTCTATTATTAATGTAGACACGCTCATTTGCATATAAACACACTGAAACAGTCTTCACTTCCCGGGAAGTACAATCTCTTCCATTTCTTAAAAACATGGGACTCTCTCGGTCTGGTGGATATTTGCCTGCTTTCAGTAGGGCCCGAAGTACAGAGAAATGTTCTCTACCATAAAACACACGCACACAGCACAGGATGGATGCACCTGGCAGGTGGCCGGGGAGTCAAGGAGGCTCCCATGGGGAGCAGTGGGGATGGTGACAAGCCGGAGAGCACGTGTGCTCTCCACAGGGGTGGCCACTGTCCAGCTCTGGCTGATGCTTGCCAGGTGAGAACAAGCACGCACGGGGCAGGGGGTGGCGGGAACGACAGATCTTTGCTTTTCCAAGAGAAGCCGGGAATCCATATTTTTTTGCATGACATTCTATAAATGTCAGCAGCCCATTCCTTTTTCTTTTTTTTCCCAGAGACATCCAACATGTCTGCAGACAGGATTGGGCCCATGGGTCATCTTGTGACCTCTGTATTTAAAATCTTTGCATAAATGCATCTCTAGGCTTTGATTTTGGAGAGGATCTTCTCGACGCTGCATACAATCTTGCGCCTCCGCAGACTTCCCACCACAGGAAGCCTTGAAGTTTTTAAGGCAAGTAAGGCCTGGCCCCTCCCTGTCTATCCAAGCTGACTTCTGCCCAAAGCTCTCATTGAGGGTGGTTGGTGGATCTCCCTTCGTGGGAGGAGGATGCACTGGGATTTGAGAACAAAAATGTCCCAGGATCGCCCGTCCCCACCATCTTCCCAATGCCCCACTGTGTGGGCCCACACTGTCCCTATGTGCCCAGCATGCCACCCCCAAAGGCCGGTCCCTCTGCCTGAACGCCCGCCTGCCCCAGCAATTGAATTCTTCCTGTTCCTCTTTCAAACCCCAAATTAATCACCACCTGTTCTGCAAAGACTTCCTGATTTCCCAGGCAGAATTTAACACCTCTTCGTTTTTTTTAAAAAAAGCAAACTGAGTCTTGGGATTATGTGCCCAGCTCCTTCTAGAACCTCTTTTCCTTTTCAAAACCTCGGCAGCCTAGCTTTGCACCTGGAACACACCTCCAGGCCAGTGTTTCAACCCTGGAGGACAGCGGCTGGTACACAGATGGGGTTTGGGGGATCGGGGGCTGTTGCGGACGGGAGGGGAGGGTGGATGGAGACAGATCTGTCTCTCTTTGCATCCTCAGGCTCACCAAGGGACCAGTCAGAGAAGGTGCCCAATGTTCGGTGATGAAGAAAGGACCATTCAGGGCGTTCAAAGTCAGTCTCGTTACCCAGCTCCCACCCGGACCCACATCTGAACTAAAAAATTGGCACTCAAGAGAAAAACACAGATAGGTCCTTGTGGGAATGTTTGTGTCCTGTTCACTGCAGTGTCCCCAGGGGCTGGCACAGGCAGGCGCTCAGATGTCTGTTGAACGTATGGGGATAAAGTCGTACCCATCGTGGCAGGTTGCTCTGAGGTGGAATGGGAGGATACAGAGAGCACGCTCTGTACGGAGCGTGGCACAAAGCAGATGTTCAACAAACGTTACTCCCTGGGGCTCTCACCAGCGTCTCTCCAGACGCTTGGTACACATCTGCACGGCTGGGCCCAGCTGGGCTTCCTGTGCTCCAGGGGAGAGGCAGGCCTGGTCCCAAAATGAAGCTCCACCCTTTGGGCCTCCAGGCGGAAGCCACGAACCCTGGCTGCTGGTGTGCCTTTAATAAGCTTGGGAACTTCCAGAACATTCTATCAGCGCTCCTCAGGGCCCCGCAGCTGTCCGGCAACAATCCTGGAGACACAAGGAGGAGTGGAGACCTTGCCTTCCTGGCCTAGGGCACCATCTTCCACGGTCCTCCCCACCCCGCCAGGAGGAGCCGCTCCCACCAAGCAGGGTAGGAGGCAACAGTGGAGGGACCAAAGGGCTGAGGAGGGCGCTCGATACCGCAGCCCGCCAGGGCCAGGGCCCGGCCAGGAGGCTCCTCCTAGGCCTCCCAGGCCTGAAGCCATTTCCTGGCTGTCTCCACGTCTGCCTGGCGAACTGTGCAGAGCAAGGAAAGTTAAATATAGTCTTAGCGTCCCCGCCGACCGGCTCCCCGCATCGGGCCCGAGAGTGCCACCTGGTGGCCCACTCCCGCCTCCTCGGTGGAATGAAGGCATCTCCGGGGAAGGGCGTTATCAAGATGGCCGCCTCAGGGAACCTCGTGTGGACCGAGGGAGAGGGTGTGAGCTTCCCCCACGCCCCTGCCCACGCCTCCTGCTGGCTAAGCCGCCACGCCAGCCGAGGTGGCTCCCCAGGGAAGCCCCGGAAGGCCCTGAAGTCTGGGCTGGGCCTGCACCCACGCCTCCCAGGCAGGCACTCACCATGTCAGCCAGGCTGCAAAACTCTTCCAGCCTGAGGAGCAAGCCCTCGACGGTCTTCCCCACCTCCGCCGCCTGAAGAGACACAAGATCCTGGAGATTAGCAAGTGGTTTCCAGGGAGACAAACGCCCTTCATTGTCTTTCTTCTTTTTTAAAGCAAACTAAATCTTAGGATTATCTGCCCAGTTCCCTCCAGACCTACTTTGCCTTTTCAGAACCTCTCAGTAGCCTCATTGGAAATCGGGATGTGCCCGGTCAGTCTTGATGCCCGAGGGCACCTCTGTTTAACCTCTCTGCTTAAAGCCACCCTGGGCCATCCACTCTACTGCAGCTCTCAAAAGCGAGGAGATAAATAAATACTAACAGGAGATAACAAAGTGACCCTTATCACCCTCGTTGTTTAGATGAGGAAACTGAGGCTCAGAGAGGCAAGCGAACCTGCTCAAGGTCACAGAGCTAACAAGCACTGGGGCCCAGACTCTCCTGTAGGTTTGAGTCCCCAGCCTCAAAGCCTGCTCTTATCAACACTGAAAAATGCCTCTCCAGACAAACCACGGAGAACAAAGTCAAGTGCAGGAGAGGTAGAATATAAAACCACCCTTGTGAAACGTGTGTGCTTCAAGAGAGAAAGGCCTGGGATGATACTACCAAACTGTAATAGTTAGGGGATACACTTACACTAAAAAAGTATTTGTTGTTTATCTGAAATTCATATTTGACTGGGGGTCCCGTAGTTTATCTGGAAACCCTATCGATAGTGCTTACTTAGCCCTGGGGAGTAGGAACTGGGGAATGAGGTCTGACACTCTGACACGGGAGCCCTGAATGTTTTATGTTATGTGAAAGGTCCAAACCTCAAAAGTCATCAAGGCCAGGCAGTAAGGTAAATGAACACGAAGCAGGCCACTGGGGCTTGGGGTGATCTGAAAATCACTTGCCTACTTCTGGAGCAGCCAGCCACTAGCAGCCATCAGCAAACACAAGGCCAGCATTGCCAGAACCTTCCATTTTCAAGAGAAGCCAGAAATTCTAACTTTATGGGAAATGTCCCAATTTTTAAGTAGTGGCACAAATTCAAAAAAAAATTTTAACGCTCCATGGGCCAACCAAAATAGAACATGAAGGGTTTGCCTGCTTTAATCACTTGTGTAAAAATTAGTTTGAACCCTTTTTCCCCTCGAGCATGTACTATTTTCATGATTTATAAAATACCTGTATTTTTTTTTCTAATTACCAGGCATCTAGGAAGGAAGTTCAGCTGGAACGTGAACCGCTTTCTCTGGCTTACCAGGCCGAATTGTTCTGCCCCAGGGAGGTGTTCCCAGACATTTCTGGGCAGGCCTGGCACCTGCCTCCCTCACCTGAAGGCTGCCCTTACTGCACACTTGTCCCCGGATAAATGTTTATACAGTGCAGGAGCCTGCCGCCTGCAGCCTGGGCTGTCAATACCACAACCAAATAAACGGCTGCACAAAAAAACATCTTTCCGGCTGGAGTATAAATAGTACCGAGCTGCAATTTTAAACTCTGCAACCTTCATCTCACAGCTGGGACTATTTCTGTGCCTCACTGGGGGAGGCTTGACAGGGGAAGGGGACCGCAATGGAAGGAGGACAGGAAGTCCCCCTCCCACCCCTCAAAAAGTAAAAGCATGGTAAAAAAAAAAAAAAGTGTCCTTAATGCACTAAGGGAGAAAGAAGGAGCTGAGAGGCTACTGAGGTAGAAGGGGGAAGGTTGGTGGTTCCTTCTGATCCAGAGGAAAGCGAGAGAGACGGGAGGGGGCACAGATGCATGATGGAGCACAGTGCAGACAATCTATGCCCCAGTCCAAAGATGCCTGGGAAGACTAAACCTGCCAGAGGGACATGAAGGACCACGCCCCAGCTGGCTGGTCAGCCTCCTTCCCAAGACACACTGCAGCTCTTTGCTCATAGGAAGAGCCTCTCGACCTCTCCTAGCGTGTTCACAAAGGAAGTTAGTCAGTCCTGAGTTCGAACCCCATCTTTCTCTTTTGCCAGCTGTATGACCTTAACCCAGGGGCTTAACTTGAGCATCTGGGTTGGCTCACCTGTGACAGGAAGTGCCACATCCATCTGGCAGGATTTTAGGTTAACCTCACATAATAGACATGGCTAAGCCATTTAACAGGGTGCAGGCACACAGTAGGCACATATAAATGGTTGCTTTATGGATCTCTCTCACTAGATAATAGAAACAAGAGCTAATCACCATATATGGATTATCTCATTTGCTTCTCAGGAGAACTCTATACTGTAGGTGCCATAATTTCCCCCTTTCTATGGATTGAGAAACAGAGGATCAGAGAGCTTAAGTCACTTGTTCAAAGTCACACGGTTAATAGACACTGAAGCGAAAATTTCAACCTCTCTGACTTCAGAAGTTTGTCACCACCAAGGTGCTCTCTAGGGAGTGGGAAAGTGTGCCCGCTTTACTGCTGCCTGTCAACTATGGTCTCCCCACTGCCCCCTCCTCCTGGTGCCTAGGGCGGTGGCCCAAAGCAGCAGGGAAGGAGCAAAGAGAGCATTTGCTGACTGCTTGGTCAGTTAAGGGAAGGACAAGTCCCAAATCATTCCCAACCAGCAGGAAGGATTAGCTACCCCACCGTGCCCACAGATCATTCACCGGACAATTTTCTCTCACGGTAGTTCCCTAAGTGGCCTCAGAAATAAGAGTCCTGCAGGCTGCAGCCCACATGCCTTTTTAACCAGCCCATAAGCAAAATGAACGCCCTCACCATCCTTTGCAACCCCCGGGCAGAAATTGTCCCACTCCGAGGGAAGGGAAGCAAATGGCTCGCTTTAAGTGACGTTCAGGGCGTGGTCAGTGGGGATGGCAGGCAGGCATCTTTTTAACACGTGTGAATCATGGTATTCACCGCCTTCTTCCACATCTCCTGCTCCAAGTGCCAATCCCAGCTTCCCAGCTGGGCGTGTCAAAAGCCGAAAAGGGGCGGGGTCTGCCTACCAGCAACTGGCACAAGGAAACACAAAATGACCCTCCACCATCCGTGGTCTTCTCCATCTCCACAAAGGGAAACTTCATCTTCCAGGTACTCAGGCCAAACACATGGGAGGATCCTTGACTCGTCTTTCTTTCCCACCCCCAACCCCATCCAACCTTTATGCAAACCCTCTCAGTTCTGCCTTCAAAATATATCCCAGATCCACCCGCTTCTCTCCACCACTCTGGTGCAAGGCACTGCCTTCCCTCGCTGGGGCCACTGCAGTAGCCTGTTACTCACTGGTCCTCTGCTTCCTCTTTTGCTCCCCTTCAATCTACTCCTCAGAGATTCTGTTAAAACCAAGGCCCTCCTCAGCTCAAACTCTTCCACCATACCACGTCACAGCCACTAGAATGGCTACGATCACAAAAACAGCAAGTGACAAAAGTTGGTGATGACGTGGAGCAACTGGAACCCTCATCCACTGCGGGTGGGAATGTGAACTTGTGCGGCTGCTCTGGAAACCAGCCTGGTTTGGAAACCAATCTCAAAAGACGAAACATAGAAGTTACCCTATGACCCAGCAATGTATCCAAAAGAACTGAAAACAGAGGTTCGTACAAAAAACTTGTACATTATTCATAATAGCCAAAAAAGTAGAAATAACTCAATGTCCATCAACTGATGAATGGACAGACAACATATGGCATGTACATGTGATGGAATATTATTTGGCCATAAAAAAGAATGAAGTCCTAACACGTGCTACACCATGGATAATCCTTGAAAATATATGCTAAGCGAAAGAAGCCACATACTACATGATTCCTTTTATGTGAAATGTCCAGAAGAGGCAAATCCACAGAGACAGAAAGTGTCTTAATAGTTGTCTCCCCCATGGAATGGGGGGAGGGGGAGTAGGGAATAACGGCTGATGGTTATGGGATTTCTTTTTTGGGTGATGGAAATGTTCTGGAATTAGGTTGTGGTGATGTCTGAACAACAAGAAGAATGTACTAAAAACCACTTAACTTTATACTTTAAAATGGTAAATTTTATGTTATATGGATTATGTTAATTAAAACAAAAAGTCCTCCCCCATCTTCCATCTCAATCAGTAAATGCCTACTGGAGGCCTCCCAAACAACCACACCAACCATGTCCTCACCCCAGGGCCTTTGCACCTGCTGTTCCCTTCACTGGTAAAGCTCATCTCATACTTCCTTCTAGCCTTTGCTCATATGACTCTCCTTAGTGAGGCCTTCCCTGACCCTGTAGCTTCCCTACCACACCACATCCTGCCCCAATTTATTTCTCTCTTTAGCCTTTATCACCATATAACTTACTATATATTTTACTTGTTTCCTGTCATCTTCCCCCAATGGAATGAAAGCTCCTGGTGAACAAGGGTTTTCTTTTCTTTTATTTACCTTTGTGTTCCCAGGGCCTAGAACAATGCCTGGCACATAGTAGGTACCTGTGTTTCCTAAGACGGCCTTCCAACTCTCTCCCATCCCACGTATCTTTCTGCAATATGACCTTGCCACTCTGCCCATGAAGAGGTAGGATCATTCCTTTCCACCCGAATCTAGTCTGTGACTTGCTTTGACCAATAAAATGTGGTGGAAGCAACGCTCTGTGACTTCCGAGTCTAGAGACCTTGCAGCTTCTGATTCACCCTCTTGGAAGACAACAGCAGGCAAGTTTGCTGGAAAGGCCACAGGGCGGAAAAGATCCTGGAGAATGAGAGGTCGTGCAGGAAAACCGAGGTGCCCCGCTGGAGCACCAACTGCCCAACACATGAGTGAGGCCATGCTGGACCTTCCACTGCCGCCAACCCTTCAGCTGAATGCAGCCTCATGAGGCAGCCCAGCCAACACCACGGGAGCAGAACGGCGCAGAGGAGCTCCACCAACCTACAAAATCAGGCACTATAAAATGGGGGTCGTTTTTTAACACTAAGGTTGGCAGTGGTTTGTTACCTGGCAATTGGTAACCAATACAGTGCTCAATGAATATTTGTTGCAAGAAAGAAAGGAAGGAAGGAGGGAGGGAGGAGAAAAGAAAAGGGCCACGGGAAGGAGGAAGAAAAGTGCTCTCCTGGAAGAGCTACAGCCTGAGAACAGCAGCCGCGATGGCGTCTTAGTCCCCATTTGCATTCATGCTGTGTGGTCTTAACTATACCTCTGACCGTCTCTGTGCCTCGGTTTCCCCACGTGAAAGTGGAGGGGGGTGGGAATCCTCCGACTCTCTGTGTTTGGAGATGGAAGCTGAGGAGGATCAAGTTCTTTCTTTCTCTAGGTTACTCTTGGTGGGATGCTCCACCCATGCAGGAGATGGCTGTGACCCCACCAGGGTCTCCAAACTCAAAAAGACACAGAAGCCAGGCAGGAAATGAATACTAGGGAAGCGGGCCACATGCTTAAGGATGTTTTCTTCACGTTGCTTATTTCAGTTTCCCACTTTTGACAGAGACGTTTTACTTTTCTCCGAGAAACACAGCAGCACCAGCAGGATAATAAATGGCAGCTGGGGCTTCCCTGGTGGCGCAGTGGTTAAGAATCCGCCTGCCAATGCAGGGGACACGGGTTCAAGCCCTGGTCCAGCAAGATCCCACATGCCACGGAGCAACTAAGCTTGTGCTCCACAACTACTGAGGCTGTGCTCTAGAGCCAACAAGCCACAACTACTGAGCTCGCATGCCACAACTAATGAAGCCCGCGCACCTAGAGCCTGTGCTCGCAACAAGAGAAGCCACCACGATGAGACGCCCGCGCACCGCAACGAAGAGTAGCCCCCCCGCGACAAAACTAGAGAAAGCCCGCGTGCAGTAACTAAGACCTAATGCAGCCAAAAATAAATGAATAAATGGCAGCTGACGCCATGCAGGGAGACAAGAGGGAGGGGTGGGGACTGTGGCAAATGGGAGGCCCCGTCTAAAGAGGACACCTGGGAACTTCCCTGGCAGTCCAGTGGTTAGGACTCTGCGCTTCCACTGCAGGGGGCACGGATTTGATCCCTGGTCGGGGAACTAGATCCCACATGCACGCTGCAACTAAAAGATCCCGCGTGCTGCATCTAAGACCTGGTGCAGCCAAAATAAATAAATATTTTTTAAAAATAGAACACTTAAAAAAAAAAGACAAAAGGGTGATCTAGATATTTATAAAAGCTCTTCCAATTCGAAAATGTTCAAAACTAACCTAAAAAAAGTAAAAAACACTATGACGGCCAAACAAACCTGACTGTAGGCTGAACAGGGCCTTCAAACCTCTGACCAATTGGTGTCTTTAAAACGCAAATATCGGGCTTCCCTGGTGGCGCAGTGGTTGGGAATCCGCCTGCCAATGCTGGGGACATGGATTAGAGCTCTGGTCCTGGAAGATCCCATATGCCGTGGAGCAACTAAGCCCGTGTGCCACAACTACTGAGCCTGCACTCTATAGAGCCCGTGAGCCACAACTACTGAGCCTGCAAGCCACAACTACTGAAGCGCACGCGCCTAGAGCCCGTGCTCCGCAACAAGAGAAGCCACTGCAATGAGAAGCACACACGCCGCAACGAAGAGTAGCCCCACTCGCCGCAACTAGAGAAAAAACGCACGCAGCAACAAAGACCCAATGCAGCCAAACATAAATAAAATAAATTTAAAACAAAAACAGACAAACAAAAAACCACACAAACCCAAACATCTATGAAATATCTAGAACAGGTAAATCTTTAGAGACAGAAAGTAGATTAGGGGTTCTTGGTGGAGGGAGAGCTAATGGGGACAGGGTTTCTTTGGGGGGTAATGAAAATGTTCTAAAATTGATTGTGGTTGATCATTGTGCAACTCTGTGAATAAACCAAAAGCCATTAAACTGTACATTTTAAATGGGTGGATTGTATGTCATGTGAATTATATCACAATAATGCTGTTTATAGACACACACACACACACACACACTCTCTCTCTCTTTCTTTCTCTCTCTCCGGAGAATCCTTCTAGAAACCACAAGGTCCACTCAGCCCAGGAACAAGGCCACTGAAGACCTATAGCTTTTGCTGCAACATTTTTAAAGAAGCCAGACATTTGGATTTTTATGTGAAAACTCCCACTTTTTTCAAGTTGGCATCTACTTAGCATTTTAAAAAGCAGATCACCATGCCAGCCAGAGGACACCTACATGCAGCCAGATCAAGTTCAGGGGAGGATGTGGTGGTAGCTTTGCCTGACACCTGGCGCTATGGCCTGACCTTGCTCCTGCTTCCTCCAGCCAGGCTGGGCCAGGGTCCATGAGTACACGACAGGGGTGAAAATGAAACAGGCTCAAGGACTGTGAGGCCTGCCCACATTCAGGACATGTAATTAGTAATGTCACCTCTTCTCCAAAAGCGCTCATGGTGGCCCCTTCAGATGACAGGGAAAGTAAAGGTCTTTAGAGGAAGCAGCCTCATCTCTGTGCACAGGATGAAAGGGCTGGATCAATGGCAGAAAGACCCTGGGAGCTGGGGCAAGCCAAGAATGAAGGGCTGGAAAGAGCAAATGAAGGGATTCTCCAAAATGGCCTTGCGCTGGAATCGCAAACTGAGAGGACCTGGCCCTTTAGATGATGATCCACTTCCCAAAGAGGGGTCACGGGAACTCCTTCCTTCCAGGCCCCTACAGCAGCTCAAATAAGAGTTCCCATCCCCCAGAGGGACCCTCGACCTTGAGGTGTGAATGTCTAGAAGGGCTGACTACTCTACTCTACTCTCGCCTTGACCCTGACTTCTAAGGTTAATTTGGCAACAGCAACCAAAATTTTATATGCATGTATCCTTGGACCCAGTAATTCCCCCACTAGGTATGTATCCTCCGGACATATATGCACAAATGCAAAATTATGTGCGCACAGAGATACTCATTGCAACAGACTTTGTTTTGGGTTTTTTATTTATTTATTTATTTATTTTTGGCTGCGTTGGGTCTTCATTGCTGTGGGTGGGCTTTCTCTACTTGTGGTGAGCAGGGGCTACTCTTCGTTGCGGTGCACGGGCTTCTCATTGTGGTGACTTCTCTTGTTGAGGAGCACAGGCTCTAGGTGTGCGGGCTTCAGTAGTTGCGGCACGTGGGCTCAGTAGCTGCGGCACATGGGCTCAGTACTTGTGGCACGTGGGCTTCAGAGCGCAGGCTCAGTAGTTGTGGCGCATGGGCTTAGTTGCTCCGTGGCATGTGGGATCTTCCTAGACCAGGGCTTGAACCCATGTCCCCTGCATTGGCGGGTGGATTATTAACCACTGCGCCACCAGGGAAGCCCGCAACAGACTTTGTGACAGCTAAAGAATCCATATAACCTAAATGTCCATCAGTAGAGGAACGGTTACCTAAATTATAATTCAGACAGACAATGAGATTCTGTTTAGCAGCTAAAAAATAAGTGGCCAGGGGCTTCCCTGGTGGTGCAGTGGTTGGGAGTCTGCCTACCGATGCAGGGGACACGGGTTCGCGCCCCGGTCCGGGAAGATCCCACATGCCGCGGAGCGGCTGGGCCTGTGAGCCATGGCCGCTGGTCCTGCGTGTCCGGAGCCTGTGCTCCGCAACGCGAGTGTGGTAATAAAGACAAAAAAAAAAAAAAAAAATTGGCCAGCTCTCTGTGCACTCATATGGAAAGCTGTCTAAGACACAGTGAGTGAAAAAAGCACAAGGCAGAAGGGGGAGGTGGCAGGTGGGGACGACAGGGGACACAGGCATGGCCTGCAGTGGCCTCTGTAGAGCAGCAGGGGCTGAGAACCGGGGGAGGCAGGGCCTCACTCAGCATTCCATGGTCACCGGGACCTTTGGATTTTGTAATATGTGCATATATTTTTTATTTTTAAAACAAACTTATTTTAAAACCAACTCCAATTCACTTAAAAGAACCACAGGCCAAATTTCCATCACACTTGCACCAAGGAATAAATTCAGATCCCGAGATAGCTTAAGAGAACCGGGGGCTCATGCTGACCGTGGATGCAGCAACTATGTTTTACAAACCAAAAAACTGGAATCTATGGTTGGTCTCATGTACACAGATACGGAAAAGTTAACACTGGACTTCCAGGCTTACATGAGGTCGTGCTAGTGAGAGAAAATTCACCATCTTCTGCACAAGCGAAGGGCTGAAATCGCCCTCTTGCAGACACTGCGTGGAAATATTAACGTGTGTCACGCCCCCCCTCCCACCTGTTCTGAGAGCCCTGAGGGCGGTGGGCCTCTCCTGCACTTTTGCTTTCCAGCTCCTGACAAGGGGTCCGCCCCTGGTACCTGCTCCATAAACAACTATAGAAAGAATAAGTGAATAATTGTAGCTAATGCACCAGATCGCTTACTGTAGGCCTGCCCCTGAGCCAAGTGTTGCCCGTGGATCATGTCATCCAACCCCACAACTGGAGGAGAAAGGGCAGAGAGAAGCATGAGCGCAAAGCCGAGGTCTGAACCCAGGCCATGTGGCTGCAGAGCTGGTCCTCCCACCACTCAGCCTGACCAGGAGCAGGGGGCTTGGGGGGAGGCGCACATCTGTAAAGGATGCTTCTTCAACTGGTACGTGAGGCATCAGTAGCTGGTGCGGTAGACACAGCAGCAGGCACAACCGACGGGTTTTCTGTCCTCCTGCGGCGGCTGGAAGCAGGCATTCCTGGGCATGGGGCCCGTGCCGCGAGGACCGATGGGAACGGTGAGCTAGCACTGATGGAAGCTGTGAGCCCCCAGCAGGCTGGCCATCAAAATCTCCGGAGGGGCGCTTACAAGTCCAGATCCCCAGGCCTGCGGTGTCTCCAACAGTTAGCAGTCGTCGTGGTGATTGTCCAACAGACTAATCAGTCTTGGCCACTCCAGGCTTACAACCCTGCTGGAGGGCTTTCGGCGTTCCAATGCCCAGGTGGCGCCCACACCAACGAAATCAGAGTATCTGGGGGTGGGAGCCAGGCATCAGCACTTTTTGTTGTTGATCTCAGATGATACGGATGTTTGGCAAAGGCTGGGGACCACGCCCTACACCAGTGCTCTCACCTTGGCTATGCCCCACCCACCACACTCCACCCCAGCGATCGATTTAACTGAATCTCCTATTTATAGATGCATGAAATAGGTGTTATCTGCCTTTAAAGTTTTTATTTACACCGCACACACCTCTGTGCATCTTGCTTTTCTCCCCGGTGCCGGAATGGCATGTTCAGAGCTGACTCACTGCAGCCGCGAGCTGTCCGCTGCACAGGAGCATCGCTACATGACCAGCCTGGGCTGGTTGGCACCAGGGTCACTTCCCGTCTTTGGTAATCTGTTTCAGAGCTTCTCGGTTCGTGCTGAGAGTCAGCCAGACTGGGAACTTCTAGCCAAGGTTCCAAGGTGACCCTCCCCCAAAGCCCAGCTGTCCTGTGACAAGAGATTGTTCAGAGCCAGGGACAGGTCCTTCCAATGCTGGGCAGTTCTGCAGGGAGAAATATAGGAAGAAATTCTGCCCCTCTCTAAGCACCCACCTTGGCCTTGGCTCTCACACCCCTGAAGGTTCTGATTCAGGGAGCCTGGGCAGCTTGGTGTACATCCACCGGGACATCCACATCTGTGGTCCCCCTGCTGCCACGCCAGCCCCTCCGACACGTTCCGGCACTGCAGCCCTAAGTCCACAAATCTGATCCCGTCTTTCCCCTGCTCACACATGTGTGTCTCCAGCGACACACATGATGCCAGATCTTTGCCTGGTGGTTCCTTCCAATCTTCCTGTGTGTCTCTATCACAGCCCCTCAGGTGTCTCCCTCGTGGCATTTATTACCATTAGTTACTCTGTTGGGTAACTCCTAGTGGGCTCATCTTCCTGACTGCAGTGCCAGTCCTTGAGGGCAGGCATCGCATCTGTCTCACTGGCCTCTCCCCGGTGCCCGGCACAGTGCCTGGCACATAGCAGGTCTTCCATAAAGATCTGAGGGGGCTTCTCTGGTGGCACAGGGGTTAAGAATCTACCTGGGGCTTCCCTGGTGGCGCAGTGGTTGAGAGTCCGCCTGCCGATGCAGGGGACACGGGTTCGTGCCCCGGTCCGGGAAGATCCCACATGCCGCGGAGCGGCTGGGCCTGTGAGCCATGGCCGCTGAGCCTGTGCGTCCGGAGCCTGTGCTCCGCAACGGGAGAAGCCACAACAGTGAGAGGCCCGCGTACCGCAGAAAAAAAAAAAAAAGAATCTGCCTGCCAATGCGGGGGACACAGGTTCGAGCCCTGATCTGGGGGGATCCCACATGCCGTGAAGCAACTAAGCCCGTAAGCCACAAGTGCTGAGCCTGCGTATCTGGAGCCTGTGCTCTGCAACGAGAGAGGCCGCAGCAGTGAGAGGCCCGCGCACCACAATGAGGAGCAGCCCCCGCTCACCGCAACTAGAGAAAGCCCTCGCACAGAAACAAAGACCCAACACAGCCAAAAATAAATAAATAAAATTTATTAAAAAAAAAAAAGAAGATCTGAGGAATAAATTAATACAGAACTACATCTCTATAGACAGAGTAGACTGTGCCCTGGCACCCACCCAGACTTCTAATCTGAATATCCAAATTTGAATCCCGAAAGGGGACCAGTAGGTCACAAGAATAAGACACATGCCAGGGTTCCCAGAGGCACAGGGTGTTTGCAGGTTGGACACAATAAAATATTGTTTACTTCCACAAAGAAACAGTCTCTTCTACATTTTTTCTTGAAACTCAAGGGCATTTCTGGCTAATTTATGTTTTCCCATTTCAGTCCAGACACACGGTTTGGAGAAACAGTTCCCTTTCCTCTTATCATGACTACAGGAAATTCAAAGGTTGAAGCACAAGGGTAAATGGTAACTGATGCCAACTTCGGTATGAGGGAGACAATGAGGAGGAGTGGGGACTGTGGCAAACAGGAGACCACAACTAGGAAACAGGGACCTAGGATTACCAGACTGTCCATATTTTAAATAAACAGGAAATTCAGATTTTCTTCATGAAAATTCTCCATTTAAAAACCCCTATGTGAATTGAACCCATCATATCAGAGTGCTGGATTCAGCCTCTGGGCCACCAGTTTGCAACCCCTGATCTAATCCACATGTGCTTAACAGGCGCTTTCCCTCATCATCCTCTGCCCACTCAAGCAAAGTCCCTAGGCGTGAGAAAGTGCTGGCTTCCTTTATTTCCTTCCATGTAGGCCATTAACCCCATCTGTGGGCAAATCTGTCCCGCGTTCCAGCACAGGAACCAAATGGAATTCTCAGAGTCTGGTCAGGAATTCACCCTTGGGTGGGTATCAGGAGTCAGCCATTCAGGAGGGCCCTGGGCTCCCCTCCCTCCTAAATCACAGGGCACCCAAGAGGCAAACATCTCTCTCTCTCTCTCTCTCTCTCTCTCTCTCTCTCCCTGCCATCTTGAAGCAGCTTCTGGAGATCCTGCCTGAAACTTCCCCCAAAAGACGAAGTTCAAACCAGAAAAAGAGAGAAAGTAAAACACAAAAAGCTGGTTCGACAGAAAAACCCAAAGGCACTAGAAATAGTAAAATGCTCACCTGCCGACTCATCTCAACGTGCCGCCCTTCAGCGGCTCCTCGATCAGGGGAGACAGTGCAAAGTCCCAACACGGTTTCTGCCCCCTCACGAGCCCCGCCTCTCACAGCTCCCCCTTCTCCCTGCTGCTTGCTCTTCTATCCTGGTGATCACCCTGCTTCATCCCACCCCAGGATCTTTGCCAGTTGTTTCCTCTGCCTGGGATGTCTTCCTCCTACCTCTCAGCCTGGTCAACTTCTATTCATGCTTCAGAGCTCAGCCTAAAATGATGCTGCCTCAGGGAAGCCCTCCCTGAACACTCCAAGACAAAGTGGGGTCCCTCTGCTAATTGCCCTCCTGGACCTCTGTGCTTCCTCTTCCCTGCCCATTCCTAAGGGGTTACCACTCGGGTCTCAAGCTTTCTTGGAGAGGCCTTCCCCACCCCATGTCTCCCAGACACAAAGACACCCTCTATCACATCACCCATGCCCATGTTCTCCATGGCATTCATCACAATTTAGAGGTTTTGTATGTTATGTGTTTACTGTCTGACAGTCGGGCCATGAGAGTGGGAGCCCTTGTGTGTTTCACTACCCGCACACGGCAGGGGTTCAAGGTGTTGAACGAGGAAGGCCCACTTCCCTAAGAACCCCAGGACACCCCTAGGACTGGAGCTAGCTGGTCTGAGACTCCTACTGCTCCATTTAAAAGCCCAAAGTGGCCCTAGGACAGAGGCTGGTACAGGAGGCACTGGCTGCCCAGACCTGTTCCCAAACCAGACTTTCTCTTTCCAGTTCATTTGCCCATCTGCAAACAGCTTCAGCGCGAGGAACTGCTAAGGAATGAAGCTTTAAGTACAGGCTGCAAGTGACTCCACACTGGCAGTTTTTGCTTCTTTGGGTAAATAAACTTCCTCAAGAGCTCTAAGTGGCTTTATTGCCCCGTGGAGCTACAGCGAGTTCGGCTCTTCATTACGGCCATTACTAACGAGCGTGAGCCAGCCTGCGTCTGAGTTAGAGAGAGCCCTGAGTGAGCAAATGAAGTTAATACATGCAGCTTCTCCTGAAGGCTGTCCCTAGTCAAGACAAGATGAGGCTGGGTTGAGCCGCTGGACACAGTGACACCTTGCTGCTGAGAGCAAGGGGGAGAAAGAACACGAAAGACGCTCAGGTTACTTAAACCGTTAAGCAGGTACCCAACCTAAATGCCCATCCCTGGGGGTGTGGTTCAGAAATTACAGGACATTCATAGGATGTTGCTTATTCGGTGAGGGCCTCAGTTTTCAGTTATGAAGTTGACATAACATCCTAGCCACTGGGTCACTGCCAGGATGCAATGACATAATCCATGGACAGAGTGCAGCACGCTGCTGGCACATAGTATGTGCTCAGAAAATAGGAGGAATTATTCTGAAATGGTGGGACACGAAGAAGCCAAGGAATGATGAAGACCTACACTCTCTGATGCAGAAGCCGCCAGCGTCTTATGACTATTAAGTGCTTAAAACGTGGCTGGTCCACACTGAGATGTGCTGTAAGTTCAATCATCCAAGCCTGATTTAGAAAACTTACTTCAGGACTTCCCTGGTGGTGCAGTGTTTAAGAATGCGCCTGCCAGTACAGGGGACACGGGTTCGAGGCCTGGTCCAGCAAGACCCCACATGCTGCGGAGCAACTAAGCCCGTGCACCACAACTACTGAGCCTGCACTCTAGAGCCCGCAAGCCACAACTACTGGGCCCATATGCCACAACAACTGAAGCCCTTGTGCCTAGAGCCCATGCTCCGCAACAAGAGAAGCCACCGCAATGACAAGCCCGCACATGCACGGCAGCGAAGAGTAACCCCCGCTCGCCATAACTAGAAAAAGCCTGCACGCAGCAACAAAGACCCAATGCAGCCAAAAATAAATAAATTTATATATATGTAAAAGAAGGAATCACTATATGAAAAAAAGAAAACTTACTTCAAAGAATGCAAAAATCTCCTTAAATTTTTTTACGTTGATGATATGTTGAAAGGATATTTTGGAGACACTTATTTTAAATACATTGAAACTTGTAGATCTAAATCTTATAGTGTTTAATGTCAATTAAATCTCAATAAAACTGGAAAAAATTAAATATATTGAAACTAATTTCATCTGTTTCTTTTTCCTTTTTTACATGGCTCCTAGAACATTTAAAATTATAGATGGGGGACTTCTCTGGTGGTCCAGTGGTTAAGACTCCAAGCTCCCAATGCAGGGGGCATGGGTTCAATCCCTGGTCGGGCAACTAAGACCCCAGATGCCACGTGGTGTGGCCAAAAAAAGAAAAAGAAAAAGAAAAAGAAAATTACATGGACGGCTCACATCTTTGGCTCAAATTATATTTCAATTGGACAGCTCTTATACATACATTCTGACATGGAAATATGTCCATACTATTTTTTTAAATTGAGATATAACTCACATACCATAAAATTTACTCTTTTAAAGTGTACGATTCTGTGGTTTTCAGTGAATTCACAAAGTTTTTCAACCATCAGCACTAATTCCAGAACTATTTCATCACTCTGAAAAGAAGCCCTGTGCCTTACCATTAAGTCACTCTCCATTTGTCCATGCTACTTTGAATAAAGAAAAGCAAGTTACAGAACATTATTCTAGTATCACGTGGGTTTTTTTGGTAAAAACTAATTATGTATAATTATTAATATATATGCATACCTACATTTGTAAATGCATTTTTAATATGTTTGGAATGATGTACACCAAACTGTGAAAGATGGTTATCTCTGGGAACTAGAATTGAGGTGAGAGAGAAAAAGGAGAGGGTGCTTACCCTTTATTTTAAATACTTCTGTACTGCTTCTGAGATTTAAAGAGAGAATGGCTTGACTTTCTGGCCCTACATAACTCCTGGTGAACTTCGGTAAATAACTTTCATGGCACTGTCAACATACTGGCTTCAGCTGGAAGATAAAGAGGCTAGTTTTAGATCTACTTTTTGTTCTGTGCTTTTAAAATAGAAAGTACAGCCAGAGATGAGGTATTTTCCCTCCTAGCAACAGAAGCGTACCGAGGCCGGCAGCATCCTCGCACAGACGCAGCCTGCCCGCCTCCTCCCGGCATGTAGCATCATCTCAGAGCAGAACAGGCCGAGCGCCCGGGCAGGGGCAGGACCGCGGGTCAGCCTCCCCCGGGGCCCAGGCTGGCAAAGGGCAGCAGCTCCGAGCGCGCCTCAGTCTGGCATCCCGTTGGATGCTGGGGCGGGGGGGGGGGGGGCCCGCGGGGGGGTGGGGCCCACGTACCGCAATTAAAAAAAAAAAAAAAGGGAATCTGTGACTTCTAAAGATATATACTAAAATATCTACTAATGTTATGTCTGGAATTCACTTCAAAATGCTATGGAAGAAAGGCAACTGGTGGGGAAAAGGAAATAAGAGTGGCCATGAGTTGATAATTATCAAAGCTGGGTGGTGGGAACATGGAAGTTCATTATAAAATTCTCTATTTTTTATAGGCTTAAAATTTTCCATAATAAAGTGATAAAAAAGTATGCACTTGCATCAACATGCATAAACAAATACCACACTATGACATTTAAGAGTGGGCTTAATAAAAGCAAATAATTACAAGCAAGATGAAGACCATAAGGATTTGAATGTTTTATTGTCTAAAGGGGGGGGGGGGGGGGGGCGTCTCAGGTAGGGATGGGAAGCGAGTCTGGGCCCCCGAGAACCGGGGCTGGAGGAGGGGGCGGGCGCGACCTGACGCGCATCTCTGCGCGACGCCAGCCAGCCACCGCTCCGCAAAGGAGGGACCCCTCGGACCCCCAGCGCGGGTCCGGAGTCCCAGCGCCAGGTACGAGAGAATGCTGCGGGGAAGCCGAGGGTCCGGGTCTAGCGCGCAAGGGGTCTCCATTCGTCCACTCCTCCCCGGGGGAGCGCGAGCCCTGGATCCCACAACCCCAAGACCCGCCTCCCCTACTTCCAACCCCGTCCCCTACCTCGGCCCCGGGCTCGGGGGTCAGGAAGAGCGCGAGCTCGCGCGCCCCGCTGCGCACGGGCTCCGGCCGATCGGCGTCCACGAGCAGCATGAGGAGCGCGGCAGAGTCCACTTGGCGGCGGCTCCCCGGGAACCCGACGCCGCGTCCTGGCCTCGGAGCCCCGCCCCCGACCGGCTGCATGCCCCGTGGCCCGCCTGGCGGAGGCGGGGCAGGAGCGCACCCAGTGGCCGCGGCCCACGCCTCCCGGAACGCCGGGCCGAGCGGGCAGCGCCACCCAGTGGCGCGCGACGCTCACTACGCCCGGCCCCCGCACCACCTGGTAAACGATTCTCAAACTCGCTTTCAGATTGCAATCACCTGGGGCTCCTTCAAAACTTCCGAAGTCTGACGGCCACACACAACCTTTAGGGTTGGAACCTGGGCATCAGTACTTTTTATGTTCTCCAGGTGATTCTTACATAGAGCCAAGTTTGAAAACCATCGGTATAGACCACCTCTTTTCATTGGAATCCGGTGGAGCAGCGGTTCCAGCTCCCACAGCACTTTAGAATGCCCCGGGGAGTTTCTAAAAGCCCGGAAGCCAGGCCCCACCCCAGGCCGATTCAGCCGGAATCCCTGGGGGTGGGGCTTGGGCATCAGTTGTTTGTAAAGCTCCCCGGGTGGTTCCAGCGTGCATTCAGGATAGAGAACAGATATCTTAGAGGATCCTTTCATTTAAAGACCACCCCTCCCCGCCATCACCCCGCCCACAAGGCCTCTCCTAGGACAGCATCTTGTTTGCGCCAGGCGGAAAGTCCGAAAAATTAGGGAGGTCGGGCGTAGCGATCCTCTTCCTCCCAGGGGCAGCCTTAAAAATAAGCTCCCCAGGGAATTCTACAGCGCACTAAATTGGACACAGCCCCGCACCCCTAGGAAGCTAGTCTAGACCTCTTAGAGGCTGAAGAGGGTGGGGTCCAAAGCAATGCTAGTGAGGAGAGTTCTGAAAAAGGTAACGAGGTATATAGGGAAGTCTAGGGGTCTCATTTTTCCTATGATGTCTTTTAAAATGTTAAATTCGTTTTTAAAAATCGGGCTGCGCTTAGGGCTGCAAATAAATATACAGGACTCCCCTCACCCTCGTCCTGTTAAATCTTAATTTATATTTTATCTGACAACCCTAGGTAGGGGGCGTGAGCACATGCTTGATCTGTCTTTTGGGTAATCCATCACTGTACAGTTCCCACTTCCACAGCTTCCCACTGCTAATTTCTCGACATCGCCGCCCAAACATTCAGGCCTTCAGGCCAGAGTAATTTTCTGGAAAATTCTTGGCAAAGACTTGGGCCTCAGGTGCTAAGGAAAAGGATTTAATAGGAACTCACTGAACCCGCACGTGGCTATGCATTACTATGCTGATGCGTCTGATGCTCAGAGCCCTTCTGTATCCCACACGCACCCAGAAACGCAGCTCCGACCCTCACCCTTACCGGCTGACTGGGGCCCTCCCTCGGAAAAGCCTAGAACCGGCCTCAGATTAGCCACAGTCCTGAGCACAGCAAACTTCCCCTGACGGACGAATTTCAGAAACATAATGCTAAGAAAAAAAGGCAAATCGTGAAGGCTCTGTAGGGCACGCTGCCACTAACATAAAGGTTTTAACACATGTGAAACCGCACTATATATTGTTTATGGATACAGACATATGGAGTAAAAGTGTAAAGCCGTGCGTGGGAGTGATGTACACCGCATTCAGGAAACTGGTTACTCTGGGGTGGGGGAGAGGAAACGGGGGAGGGATACAGGAGGGGTTTCAATTATATTTGTAACGTTTTATTTCTTCTGTTGATGTTTGTTATAGTATTTAAACTTTTAAAATGCCTAATATGACTCACTAGGAAAAAAACAAAAACCAACAAAACCCTGGGATATTAGCTAAAAGTGCTGCCCCGACCCGCTTTCCCTGGAGATGGGGGGTCTGGGAAAGAGATCCTCGCTCTTCACCAGCCTCTCCGCGATTCATACCCTGGGCCACGCTGGCTAGCCAAGAGTCATTTTGTTTCTAGTCTTCTTTTCTAAATGTAATGATGCCTTAGAAACATTTTGCTTAGAACACGGATGCCCGGAAGCCCACCCCCACCTTTTCGGAATCGCAGTCTTTGGGGCGAAAGGGAGCTGGGAGCAGCTTTTAAAGCTCTGCCGTTGACTGTGATGCACGCAGCACCCCGCAGGCTGAGAAGAGCCCCTCTCCGGTTAGTCCAGCTGGCTGTAGCCAGGGACCCCCGTGGGAGGCCGAATTAACGATTTTAAACAAAGAAGATGAATTTTTAAACAGCCTCCCCGGCCTCTCACAGGCGCTTGGGGTGACCCAGGGGCAGGCGGCAAGCCCGAGGCCTGGAATGCAGCCCGCCTGGGCCGCACCCTGCCCAAACCAGTTTGAACCAGCTGTGGGGATGGAGCCGTGGCGCGTCCCCACGAGCTCCCTCTGGCGCCCAAGACGGGCTCAGAGCGGCTGCTGCGGCCTCCTGCTCGGGAGTCCTCCGCGGGGCCAGGCAGCCGGCTCCCTCCCAGCCGGAGGTCGGGGCGCCCGTGGCCGCCTGGCCCCGAAGACCCCCCGGGAGCCGCAGTGGCCCCCGGCTGGGCCCCGAGGCCACACAGCCTTCCACCCCCGCACCCCCGTCCCACCTGGCTTCACCTCCAGCTACAAAATGGTTGCCTGTCTGTGTCTTTTCAAGGTCACCGCTGCTAGCTCAGGCCTCAGGCACACAGGGTTCTAGGCGCGCATCGTTCCCAAGCTCTGCTGCTCCTTGGAAACTTCCAGAAAATACTGACGCCGAGACCACTCCCCAGTGATTGGGATTTAATTGGTCGGGGGCGTGGCCTCGGTTGGGGAGATTGAAAGGATGCCCCAGGTGATTCTGATCTGTGCAGCTCCAAAGCTGCTTAACTCCGCGGGCCGTTTCTAAGGCCCGTTGGTCTCATTGGGAACGTGTCCTGAAAGCTTACTAAGTGCAAGGCTCTGTTCAAAACTCTTCACAGAGACTCCGGCCGTGAATCTCCTCCGTACCCTGTGAGGCAGGGAGGCTCTGCTGATGCCCCTTTTAGAGATGAGGAAACTGAGACACGGAGAGGTTAAGTCACTTGCCAGGGATTATAATCAGTCAAGGGAAGAACCCAGGTTCTTACCTGCTACTCACACCACACTGCCTGTTTCAGGGAAGCCTGGCACTGGGAAAGCTGGTGGCTGCCCTGCCCCTCTGCCAGCCCCCCCTTTTCACTGCCCTCCCAAAGCACCTGTAGCCACCTCTCTTCCTGCTCTTAATTCCCCAGTACTCACCAAGTGAAGTTCAAACACCTCCACCCCCCAAACCTCCCTTGCCAATCTGTCTACTGCTTTTCTCTTTGAACCCTAAGATGCAAATGGGAGCCCACAGAGCAGAGCCAGGGCCCGGAGGAGGTGAGAGAGACATTTGGAGTACAAACTCTTAAGGGGGTCTCCCGGTCAGGATCGGCCCCAGGGAGTGAGGGTCTCCTTTCGTTGTGTGCCCTGGGCATCTTGCCTGCCTCACCTGAGTCCTGGCCCTGCCACACAGCCTGCCATTATAGACCAAAGGTTTGTGTTCCCCCAAGTTCATACATTGAAATCCTAAACCCAAGGTGATGGTCTCAGAAGGTGGGGCCTCGTGAATGGAATTACTGCTCTTACAGAGGTGACCCAAGAAGACCGAGCTGGGGTGTCTAGTCCACAGGAAGATCTGTGCCCCCATCACCTTCACAAAGGTTAACTCGAAGACAAAGGAGCTCTGCAGAAAAAAATATATATATATACATATATATTTATATAAAAGAAAAATATAAATATAAAAAATATATACATATAAAAGAAAAATTGTTTAAATTTAAGAGACCCCAGGAGAACTCCCCTGCCCTTGCCACCGTGTGAGGACATGCGGAGGAGTGAGCTGCCCGCACTCCGGAAGCAGGCCTTCACCAGAACCTGACCCTGCCAGCACCCTGATCTTGGGCTTACAACCTCCCGATCTGTGAGAAATAACTGTCTGCTGTTCATAAGCCACGCAGGCTATGGGGTTTTGTTACTGCGCGGCCCAAACGAAGGCATCTGTAGGTGTGTTAGGTTTGCACAACGTCGTGCTTAAATACCTGCATCTTTCAATGTGGTACCTTTTACAGTTCACACATTCAACTGTGGCTTCTCTTGAAAAGAAAGGTAAGCTCAGGAAACCGTGGGCCTGCCCTGCGGCAATTAGGAGCTGCCCCAGTTTGCAGTCTCCCCAGCCCCTCTCTGACCTCATGGTCTGTGAAAGTGTCTGGGTGTTGCTTCCGGGGTCCCCTGAATATGCCCCAAGTCTGCCGGGCTCCACATGGACATCCAGCGTTTCCGTCTGCCCCTGGGCCCACTGCCCTCCCTGCCTTCCACCCAGCCTTCAAGGTCACTCTTCCAGGGCCCTTTTTCTGACCCCCAAAGAGATGAGCCCTTTAAGCTTACCTTCTGATACCTTCTACCTTCGGCTAAGTTGAAAGTAAGGCCACCATCAGACAGAAAGTTCCTGGAGGACAGAACACACGTCTCGGGCGTTTTGGGGGGATTGCTGTAAGAGTCCAGTGGCTGCCTTTGCACCTAGAAGTCAGTCCTCAATAAACACATTCATCTAAAATTTGGAGTCACTTTCCTGCTTAGTGTCTCTGTTTCGCCACTGGCAAAATGATTTAGAACACCACCCCTCTTGACAGAAGCATGGTGAAAACCCAGGTTTTAAAAGCATTTTCCTATCACAGTTTTGAAATGATCTCTGTATGGTAATAGGAGATAGCACATCCCATTTGTTCCCTGTAAAAGAAAAGCTTCTGATTCTCCTCAGGCATTTGATCCGTTTTTCTCTGCGCCTTTTCTTTCCACAACAGAGCTGCACAAAGGGGCTCGTAGCTTTGGAGGCAAGAGGCCAAGCGTCGAGACTCAAAGTGCTCCCTTATGTGTCGACGTTTGGCTTTCCAGCTAGAGCTGCCCCGGTCCTGGAAAGTGAGGGGAGGATCCTGGGTTTAGAGGAAAGAGGCATTTCCTTCCCCCTCCAGCTCCTGAAAAGTGGGTCCCAGGCTGTTTGTTTTGCCTCCATTTAAACAGACGCTGGAGGGATATGACCCTGCCTAGCAAGGTGTGAAGTGGCCGGGCTTTGGGACCCAGGTGGGAGCTTAGCGCCTTCTGTAAATTCTCCTGCAGGCTCCAGCGGTCCTGGGCCCACCAACCCTAATGCAAAACCCTTGGGGCCAGACATGTTTCAGAATCAGAACTCCTGGGTTTAGAATGTTAATACGGAGCACATAGGACACCCGAGGTGACAACTCCAGGACGAGTGGGGCAGCACCCTGTTATCAGACTTCGTATTTCCCTAGTAGAATGTATGAAGTCACCTTATATGAGCTCATTAAGGGTCTTAAATAAATCTCATGCCAGTCCGGCTCAGGTTTTGCTGGTCAATGCATTTCTGCTGGCCCGATGGGGAAAAAAGAGAATGGTTTTCAGTTTCCTGGATTTCAAAATTTCCAAAAAAAGAATTATGGACTTGATTTTCTGTTTCGCAGTTGGGGAAACTGAGGCTCAGGAAACTGTGGCCCAGGCCCACGTATGTAACTGCGTGGAGTTGGGTTTCAAGCCCATGGCTCTTTCATTTATATCACACTGAGATGGATCGGAATACGTCAGAAGATGTTAGAAAATAGTTAAGTGCCCTAGTAAAACAGTATTCATTAGACTATTTGGGACATTGGAATATATTTGTTTCTTGCTTCAGGAACCTGTATCTCTATTCACTAGGATTCAAAGGCCCTTAAGTGTCCTTGGAGTACAGGGTACGGCATTGTGTACACTAGGTGTTCCATAAAAGAGATCCTGCTCCATATGAAACCTGCAGGCATATCAGCAGCAAACAATAAGCTGAGAGGGGCCAATGGTTGTAACAATGGCCATAAGCAAACACAATGATATTTAGCAGAAAAAAAAGAAAAAAGTATTTATTTTTTGAGGATTATTGAGGATGTGGGAAACCTCGTCTTCAGCAGTTCATGTGACAACCACAGAGAATTTTTTAATTGATTTTGAGTTTAACTTAAGATATTGAAATAACACAGCTGCTAAAGAGCAAATGAGGATGAGGATGCATTAACTAAAAAATACAGAATGCAGTACAAAGAGTTAGAAGTGGACTGTCTTCTGACCCCTGGAGGGCTCCTGCTGGGTACAGAATGTACCTCTGGGAGGGAACAATGCACAGTGACTAACAGCACAGGCTCTAGAGTCAAACTGTCTGGGTTCCATCCACCTAAAAGCTGTGTGACCTGGGCAGAATTACTTAACTTCTCTGTGCCTGAGTTTCCTCAACAGTAAAATGGCATGATACAACTTCACAGCGTTGCTGAAAAGATTCAATGAGACAATCTACATAAACTTCTTTAAACACTGGCTGGCATAAAGTGCTCAATAAATCCTACATTATAAATGGAATATTGACAAACTAGAGTGTTTTCAAGGGAGGACAAAGAAGATGGCCAGATAGATAATATAGTTGATGGTGGCAAGGTTTTGGTCACCAAGAATGCATTTGATAAATGTCTGTTGAGACAAACTGAACATAAAGTCAGTTTATGACTGACTTTATGTTCATGTGATGCTCATGTGACCTTATGACATGTAATGACAATTTGAAGGATCAGGAGCTGTTTTGCCGGGAGAAAGCTTGGATTATCTAAAGGAAGATGGCAAGGAAGGGGTCGATGAATTCTGTGGGGCTGCTGAGAGAAGAACGACAACTGAGCCAGGGACACGAAAAAACAGAGAAACCCCGCCTGCCTAGCTGTGCAGAACATCACTCACATAGACAACGGCGTGCATGGCGTCCCCTGGAGTTGTGTGGAATTCTAAGATTCCAGCCCGCTGGTGTACATCACATAATCCCCAAGTATGGGGGGAGCCAGAGGATATGATGGGCTATCATTCCCATGATAAAGTTACTGATTAGTTGACTTGGAGTTAATCAAAAGGGAGATTATCTTGGGTGAGTCCGACCTAATCAGACAAGCCCTTAAAGAGGCTTTCAAGGTCAGAGCTGGAAGGAGTCAGGGAGGCGTGCCCCTGCTGGCCTGGAGGAAAGCAAGCAGTCACGCTGTTGTGCACCCCTCTGGGGGCCGTGGAGCAGCGAACAGCTGGTGCCTCCAGGAGCCCAGGGCCTCAGACCTACAAATGCAGGAACTAAAATCGACCTGAATGTGCTTGACGTTGGATGTGGACTCAAGCCTCAGACAGCCCCAGCGGCACCTTCAACTATAGCCTTGTGAGAGAGACCCTGAGCCATGGAGCCGGGTAACTGTACTGAGACTCCTGACCCACAGAAACTGAGATAACAAACGTGTGTCGTTTTAAGCCTCTGAGTTTGGGGGAATTTGTTAACACAACAAAATAAAACAAGTACACAGGTATGACTAAAGGGAAGCGGACTTCACCTTAAAGTGAAGGGGAAAGTTTCTGAAGGTAAGTTGTATGTGAATAAACAGATGGGGTCTCCGAGGGGTGAGGTTCTACCTCAGGGGCAATTCAAGCAGAGTTGGGCCGTCTCCTCCTAGACAGGGACGGTATAGACAGGGTTTCTGCTTTGGTTGAAAATTCACAACTAGATCACTGGTTCCTAAACTTGAATGTACCAGGTGAATGACGCGTCACCTGGGGATTTTGGTAAAATGCAGATTCTGATTCAGCTGGTCTGTCCAGTCACTTGAAACCGCTATTCTTCAAGAAATGTGAATTAGAAGCCAGAAGAATTTCTGATGGTCTCGGAAATTTCTTTTCTCAAGTATCTTCTTTCCAAGGATACAGTGTGACAGCAGGTCCACTAGATGTTAGCTCCATGAGGTCAGGAACTGCACCCTCTTGTTCACTGCTGTGACCCCCCCAACTGCCACAAAGTCCACGTGGCACAGTTCATATATTTTGAATGAATGGGGTTTGTGAATCATTTTTTAACAGCTTTATTGAGCTATATAATTCACACACCATACAGTCCCCCTACTGAAAGTATACAGTCAATGTTATAGACTAAAGTACATACACAGAGTTGTGCATCCATCACCACAGTCCATTTTAGAACATTTTTATCACCCAAAAAAGAAACCCTAAAAAAGAAAGAAAGAAAGAAAGAAACCCTACACTACTTAGCCATTGCTCCCCAAACCTCCCATCTACTTCCGGCCCAGGCAACCACTAATCTAATTTCTGTCTTTATGAATTTATCTATTCTGGACATTTCATATAAATGCAATCATATGTTGTGTGACCTTTTGCGTCTGAGTTCTTTCACTTAGCATGAAGTCTTCAAGGTCCATCCATGCGGTGGCACACATCAGCCCTTTACTCCTTTTTGTGGCCCCCAAATATTCTATTATATGGATGTACCACAGTTTGTTTATTTATTCCTGAGTTGAGGGACACAAATATATTAGAAGTAAAAAATGAATAATTACTTAACCTCAGAGTGTGAAAGCATCCTTATTTTGATACAAAATTCAGAAGCCATAAAAGAAAATTTCAACTATAGAAAGATGAAAAGTTTCTGCATGGCAAACACTACTCTAAGCATATTCCAAAATAATATAAGAAATGTTCGATATCTTGATTGTGGTGGTGGTTACATGGATGTATTCTATTTGTCAAAATTCATTGAACTGGACTTCCCTGGTGGCGCAGTGGTTGAGAGTCCACCTGCCGATGCAGGGGACACGGGTTCGTGCCCCGGTCCGGGAAGATCCCACATGCCGCGGAGCAGCTGGGCCCGTGAGCCATGGCCGCTGAGCCTGCGCATCCAGAGCCTGTGCCTCGCAACAGGAGAGACCACAACAGTGAGAGGCCCGCGTACCGCAAAAAAAAAAAAAAAAAAAAAATTCATTGAACTGTCCATTCAAAGTACATTGTATTGGAATAAATTATACCTCAATAAAGTTGCTTGTTAGGAAAAACAATATGACAAGAGGGGAAAATAATATTTGCCGATACATAGTCAAGGTGTAATCTTCAACTATAAAGGACTTCTGGAAAATGATAAGGAAAACATCAAATGAGCAAAGTATACGCAAAAATAATTGAAAGAATAGCTAATTCAAGTAGATTATCATCATATGAAAAGATGTTTGACCTCCCTCATTATAAGATACATTCTTCAACCATCAGAGTGGTGAAAATTCACAGGTTTGGCAAGGCTATGGGCAATCCCACTCTTTGTTGGCTGGATTATACAAATTGACACACAAACCAGCAGACTCTATTGAAATTACAAATGCGTGTGCATTTTGCTCAGTAATTCCTCTTCTAGGTATTTACTTTACAACTATATTTCAGCATGTGCAAAATGACTTATGAATACAATTATTAATTACCACATAGCTGCAGTGGCAAGAGAATTGATACAAACTAAAGGTCCAGCAATAAGGGATTGTTTAATATATTAAATTGGTTGCATGTAATGGAGCTGCAAAAGTGAATGGGGATTAAATGCAACGTGGTATCCTGGACTAGATCCTGGAAGAGAAAGAAGACATTAGTGGAAAACTGGTGAAATCCAAATAAAGTCTAAAGTTCAGTCAATAGTAATGTACTGTTATAGGCTGAATAGTTGTTTCTTCCTCCCTTCCCAAATTCATATGTTGAAGCTCTAACCCCTAGTGTGCCTGTATTTGGAGATGGGGGTCTCTAAGAAAATAACTGGGGTTAAATTAGGTCATAAGGGTGTGGCCCTGATCCTATAAGATTCGTACCTTTAATGTCCTTATAAGAAGAGATGCCAGAGAGCTCTCTTTCTCCCTCTCTCTCTTGCACAAAGGAGAGGCCATGTGAGAACACAGGGAAACAGCAGCAGCACCTTGGTCTTGGACTTCCAGCCTCCAAAACTTTGAGAAAGTAACTTTCTGTTGCTTAAACCACCCAGTTTGTGGTGTTTTGTTATGCAGCCAGAGAAGACAAAGACATGTACCTATGTTAATTTCTAGTTTTGACAAAGGTACCATGGTTATATAAGATGTTAGCATCAGAGGAACCTGGGTGATGCTGTACTATCTGTGCAACTTTCCTGTAAATCTAAAACAATTCCAAAATTAAAAGTTTGTATTTAGAAAAAGGAATGGAAATAAATGAATGGGGAAGAATTTTATCTAGTGATAAGGAAAGAATTACCAAAGATATATTAAATGAGAAAAGCAAAGGGTAGAATATGCTGCTTTTATATAATAATAAGAGGGGACATAGTATATTTTCATACTGTCTGATTTACATTAAAAATCTATGAAAAAAAAATCTATGGAGAGATAAGCAAGAAACAGAGCATAATTGGTACCCAAGGGAAGGGAATGACAGTTGGGTGAACTGGGGACCAAAAAAGGTGAAAGTGTTTTCACTATGTACTTTTAAAAACTTTTTTTGGTTGTTTGAACCATGTGAATTTATTTACCATTCGAATAAATAAATTTGTAAAACATAAACAATTGGGGAGGAATGAGAGGGCTTGCTCTACAGATACTAAAATGTATTTTAAAGCTTCAGTAATCAAAACAGCATGAAATTCTTCCAAAGCAGACAAGTAGACTGACAAATCGTGATTTGGCCAAAACAAACCCAAGAACATGTAAGAAACTAGCAAATGATAAAGGTGGAATTACAATTCAATGAGAAAGTAGTGTCTTATTCAATATATTATGATAGAACAATTAATGGAGAATTTAAACAACAACAAAAAAATCTCAGATCTCTTAGTTTAACCAAAGATTAGATGGCCAAAGAATTATCAGATGGATTAAATATTTAAATGTAAAAAAAAAATCATAGAAGTATGGAACTTAGAATAAAAGCTGGGCAAGCATTTATATAATTTGAGAGGGAAACTACTAGAGAAAAGAATAAAGAATTTTACCATGGACAATAAGAAATTCCTACAGAATAAATACAAAAGCCAATGATACACACAGTAAGGAGCAAATGACTAATTAGGAAAAAATGATGACCAAAAGGTTGACTTCCTTAATCTACAAAGCACTTCTATATTAAGAAAAGACTGATACCTCAATTTTTAAAATGTTATGCAAAGGACCCAAACGGAGAAGCTAATAAAAGAAAAAATACTAATAAACAGTTTTTAAAAAGCCCTTCAAACTAATGATCAAAGATAGGTAAAGCAAAATAAAGAGACACTTTTTTCCCCTATTAAGTAGGAAAAGCATAAAAATAATAAATCTGGTGTTTTGGAGGGGAAAACGACTCACACATACCCCTGGTGAGGAAGTAAATTAGAACAACCTTTCCGGAAGGAAACTGGATATATTCATGAACCAATGCCCCCTCCTTCTCCAAAACAAAAACAAACAAACAAAAAAACACATGTGTTGACCTAATGATTTCTCTTCTAGGAATTTATCCTAAGGAATTAACTGAAGAATAAAAATATGTATTTACAAAGGTGCTCACCACAGCACTGTTATAATTGTGAAAAAAAAAATGGAAACAGCAAACGAAAGGGAATTGGTTTTATTAAATGAGGGTTCATCTATACAATGAAATACAATGAAGCCATTATAAAAGATGTAGAGCTGTATTGACAGAGCAAAGACATTCACAATATATTGCCCTCTGAAGAAAGCAAATTACAGAATAATTTAGATGTATGTAAGATCCTGTTTCTGTCAAAATCCATATTAGGTAATATATATCGTTATGCATATGTACTGAAAAACTTAAGAGTGGTTATCTCTGAATAGTGCTTTTTTGAGGGGGTGACTCTTTTCTTTCATATACTTTTTTCCCTAAAATTTCTTCTGAAATCATATATTACTTCACTGGACACACAGCTTCCTTAGCCAGTCTAGTTTTCGTTAAGAGAGAGTTATATATGCAAATATATATTTCTCTTTCCCAGGTTATGTCTCTGAATCTCTGAGTTAACTGTAAGGACCAGAAATGAATATTAAAAAAACCTTGCCTCGAATTTTGACTTTTGCTTTTGATGAAGAGAACATCTAGGAATGAGTACTTTCAACAACAACAACATCAAATTATAAAAACAATTAGCCCTAGGAAGAACAGAGTAAAAATAAGCATGATGTCAGTTTGCCAAGGAGACATCATGGTTCTGAGAAGTCCTAATTGAGAGCAAACTATTGGGCTGGAAATGAGCAACAACTCAGGAATAAATTATGCATGGCCACTGTTAAATATTTTATCCATCCTTAACCATTATTTATCTTCGCAAGGTTAAAAGAGGAAAGACAAAGAAAATAGATAGTAAGCATTATCAGTCTTGTCATCTTTCCTCCATCCTAGAAGCCATCAACATTCAGGCACAAACCCGGCAAAAGAGGAAAAACTCTAACCATGATCACAATAAGCAATCGGCAGGCTGAACTTGAACTTCACGACTTGATTAAGGGATGTCAAGGTGACCTCACCTTCTGCATCCAGTTTGTCACATCCCTCAAAATCATGAACATTTCGCTCTGCTTAACATGCTGTTTTAAAAATGAACGTTTATGAATTCTTGGCGACGTCCAGGCAAAGGGGTTTTGTGTTCCCCTGGTACCCACGCAGTGAGCGGGAAAGGACAGCGAGGATATTTGAGGAGCTGTCAGGAGTTGATGTAGCCCATTCAGCCCTTTGCCATTTGGCCAGCTTCCCAGCCACTCTGACTCCTCCCCTGGCTCTCTCCCTTCACTGTTGATTTCCTCCCTCTCCGCTGTCTGCTTGGCTGATGGAGGCCCATGCCAGTCCCACTGGGCACGGGCCCTGTGAGCACCAGTCAAGGCCCCGTGGTGGTGGAGGGAGGACATGGACGCCAGCTCTCTAGAAAAACCCTCACGGGCCGCAACTGAATTGCGAAGACTTTATTGCAAAGGTTTGACTGTTGCCTTCCACAAGGGAATGAAAAATTATTACGATGGCCATTTTGGGGTGAGGTTTGGAATCATTTTTCAAGTATTGTCTGGAATTTTGTATATGCGTGTGTCAGAAGCATACATTACGTGGTTATCCTTTTTTTGGGGGGGGGGGGGGGAAGGCAGGGACAGCATGTGGGATCTTAGTTCCCCAGCCAGGGGTCGAACCTGTGCCCCGTGCAGTGCTGAGTCCTAACCACTGGACCACCAGGGCAGTCCCAGGGTCACTTTTTTTCGAACCTGGCTGTGAACGAGCTTGGCATGTGGGTAGCTCCCCAAGCAGGGATTGAACCTGTGCCCCCTGCAGTGGAAGTGCAGAGTCTTAACCACTGGACCACCAGGGAAGTCCCTTTTTATCCTTTTTTATTTTTTTGCATTACACTAATGTTAATTCCACATTCTGGCAGACCAGATTTGTGTGTGTGTGTGTGTGTGTGTGTGTGTGTGTGTGTGTGTATGTGTGTGTGTAAATGCATGTACCCAATTTAAACATCAACTAGTTAAAAGTTGTCTGTATGGGTGTTTTTACTTTTTTTAATGTTTATTAATTTTATTTGTTTGTTTGTTTGGGTATAGCTGCTTTATATGTGTTTTTAAACCAAGAATCCTTTTCCACATTTTTCTGCTTTACCAGATAGAGATTCAAACAAATGAAATCTACCTTCTTGTTAAGTTACCTGGTGTGGATTGTTACTCCTGAGAGTGACTGATTGGGGATTCTGATTCCAGATGATTCTGGGGTTAGTCACTGATCCACCCAGGAAGCAACACTGACCAGGACTGCTGTTCCCATGCTATCATCACCCGGCATTGTTGGAGGCCCACATTCTAAAGCCCTCTCCTTCAAGCTCCCTTTACCCATGCTTGGCACGTATTTACCAAGTTAATGATTTAGTTTCTGAGTCACTAAGCATACAGATTTTTGCTGGAGTCACCCCGGGTACATACCTGAGACATCAGCTGAAGGCCTCTGGGAATGTTGGGGAAAACCTGATTTGCGACTGACTACCCTACTGTAGATTTAAAGCTAGCACGCGCTGGCAGGACAGAAAGCCTGGGAACAGAACTCTTATGTTCCATAAGAACAGTGCCCTGTTTCATCTGAGTGGAACCTGTTCCAGGTCTTAGTGGAACAATGCCACGAAAGCTATTTCCTTGTCGTTTCAGGCATCGCTAGGAGATGGGATGGAAAAGGAATGCTGTACTGATACAATCTGTGAGTTGTACTATTAGTCAAATTCTAGCCTTTTTTTGTCTTCTCTTTTGGTGGATAGCCCAGAACAAAAATCCAACCTGGAGTTTTCAGAGGCTTATTTTCTGCACACCTCTAATGATTTGTGTGGGGAATTACTGTATTCGATCAACCTTGCAATTCTGTAAAGTCAGATTATACTAATTTAAGAAAGTGGAGTCCCTTGCACAGGGGGCTGGAGACTGAAGCTTACTTTCGCCAAGTTAACAGTACAGTGTATGCCAGATGAGTAGATGAAGGCTTTCTATTATGAATTTTAGAAGACCTTATAAGCCATGCTCATTAAAGCAGTTCTGCTAAGAGTGAAGGAGAGATACAGGTGGATCTGAGGACTTCTCAGACTGTAATATGCACAGGAAGCACCTGAGGAGAGCTTGTTAAAATGCAGATCTCTGGGCTCCACCAGCAGAGGGTCTATTCAGCAGAACCGAGGTGGGGCCTGAGCATCTGCATCTCTAACTTCCATACAAGTGATGCTGAAGCTGCTGTCTGGGGACCACACAGTTGGAGGACTGCTTTGGGCTGGTCGCTGAATCCCTCTGGAACTCAGCCATCTCCCTGAGAAGTGGACAGAACAGCTGACATTCAGAGCGCTTATTAATCCTCAGGCACTGTCCTCAATCCTCGCGGTGACCTATGAGGAGATGGTTTCACAGTAAAGGAATGAGAGCCTTTGATGGTCCATGGTTCTGAACTTCTGAGACAGCGTTGGCAAACTGGTAGCCTGCAGGCCAGCTGGGGCTGGCAGGTCTTTTTGGTCTGTCTCACGAGTTGTTTTAAAAATCAGGATGTTTCACGGGAAATTCTGGATTTCTGGCATCTTCTTAAAAGTTCGAAGAGCTGGCAACGCTGGGCCCATACATACCCAAGTGGCAACAACGCAGTGGGGTGTGTGTGTAAGGGGAGACTCTGGCTTACCAGGCCCATCCACCCTACCCCATTCCAACCCCTTGGGCATCACATTTACCCATTACTCTAAGACCACGATTCTCTTGTTTCTGTATTTCAAAAGTAATGAATTTTGAACTTTCTGCCATTTCAGATTAAAGTTTCTATGTACTCTTTATACATTACATTTGTATCAGATTTAGTTATGGTAAATACAATCAAAATAAAACAATATCTGAAAACACAGAAGCAAACGTTGCCATTATTATGAGATTTGAACTTTTCCATCAAATTCAGAACAGGCCACTAGACCCCAAATTTCATTTCCACTTTTACCATTTTCCTTTGACAGACGACTGCCCTCTGTCCCCATTTACCTTTTGCACAGTACCTTATGCTTTTAACTCTCTCCTTGACGAGAAATGTACACCCAAACACTCTTAAAAAAAGCTGCAATTGATGCCACTGTGTTCACTTCCCTTTCACAGGGTCCTTCTTTTGTGAGGTGACAGCACCCTGATTCCCTGATTCTTCTTTGAGGAACACCCCTCACCAACCCAGCCCAGATGTGGGCTCAGGACCCAGACAGAGCCAAAGAGAGTGGGCTCTGAGGCTTTGGCTGTGATTGGTGGGGAGCGGAGGCTCGCTTCCGGGTGGGTAGTTAATGACAGAAGGTACACTAGAGTTGCTGCAGGCCATTTTTGTCACCACAAAGGGGTAATTTGTCTGAGAAAAAGCAAAGCAAGAAACAGAAATTCTAGCTTGTGTTGTAAATACAGCAGCCACTCGCTCTGTGTGGCTATTTAAATTCATTAATTAAAACTACATAGAGTTAAGAATTCAGCTTCTCAGTTGCACAAGTCACATCTCAAACATGCAGTATCCATGTGTTGCCTAGTGACTCCCGTTTGGACTGAACAAATGAGCAAAATAGGCCACTCCCCTCATTGTATTAAGTTCTACCAGCCGCACTGTTAGATAATATCTGTGCTGAAGTTCTAGCCCTGACTATTCAGCTACGTGAGCCAATAAATCTCTTTTTAGTGAAGCAATTCGAGTTGGATACATTCATAATCCAAAGAATCCAAAGGCAGAAGCCTTCCGTTAGCGCTCTAGAGAACATGACCGCAGGATTTAAGTTTCATTGGGGTGGTTTTCTTCCACTCAGGTCAGTGCCAGAAAAAATAATCACTGGGTCCACAAAAAGTATTTAAGCAAATGACACTCAAGAATATTCATGCCATTTCACCATCTTCTATTGTTTCTCCAATCAGAAAACAATTAAGACATAGAACGGATGGATCTGAAAACAGATACACTTCCTAAGTCCCCGTTCACGTTTATCAGCTTGAGAATAATTAGAATAATTAATACAAGAACCGTTTTCCCCCCACTGAAAAGCGTTTTAACATGAATATTAAAATGACATGATGTGCCTTCTGACACAGTACAATGAGGATATAACATCATATCTGTAGTATTCTTGCCAAAAATGCGTAACTTGAATTTAATTATGAGGAAACAGACAAACCCACACTGAGGGACAGTCTACAAAACAACGTGTCTTTACTTTTAAAAAATGTCAATATTATGCTTTGTGGACAAAAAAGAATTTTAGCCTTTTTAAAAAAAAATAAGAAGAATTATGTATTATTTGTATAATTGAAAAAAATTTTTGTTATCTTTACTAATACTATATTAAATAACTTTGTTATCCATCCCTTGGGATTATAATGAACTAGATAACTATAATGAACTAAAAAAAAGATTTTCTATTACATGGAGAACTCTCTAAGAAAGCTTTTTAAAATGGGAAAACACCTAAATACAGCTTGTAAATAAAATATGAACTCTATTTAATATTAATTTATAAAATACACATCAAATTTTGTAAAGTAACTGGACAAACACATTAGCTTTTAAAAATATATTATGTAAATCTTGTTTACAGGGAAGAACTTGGTAGACTACTGCACACTAAGGGCTTTTCAATTATTAAATCTAACAGACTAATTTCCTTTCTTTTACCTTGTAATAGCTAGTCAGACACCCACCCAATTACAGCACTTAAGTAGCATGTAATATAGCTAGAGGCACAACTAATGTACGCTTTACCTTACAGGTAACAGTCATCATCAGCAAGTGATATGCTGTCACAAATAACAAGGTCCAAGACTTTCTACGTCTTCTAAGTAAGGTGCTCCCCAATCTGCTGAGCTGCCAGAGTCACTGACACACACACAACCCTTAAAGCTTTGTCACCCACAATTAAACCTTTCATCAGTCTAAAAGATGGGAAAATCAGAGCAAACAACCAGTTGCTGCTAACCATTAATTCAAGCACCTTAAGGCAAACGACCAGAACAGGGCTAGCTTTTCCTTATACTTTTCTATGACTTCGATGATTTTTTCCTCAAATGTAATTTTTTATCCAGACTGGAAACTTGGAAGCAGCAGGGATTTAGGATACAAAGAGCACTGGGGTTGTATTTGGGGATGAAAAGGATCTTTTAGTTCCATACCATTGTTTCAGGGACCCTGAAACCAAGTGCATCAGGTACTGAGTGCAACACAGTCTGCACCAATGGATGATGTGAAGGGCTCTATGTACACGATGTCGAATTTTTACTCAGAAGACTTTCAGTTTTTAAACTGGCGGAAGGAATCGGTTATTATCCTGCATGCTGGATGGCAGAGGAGTTAGTGCAGAGATCGACTTAGCCAATGACCGGGTGACTAATTTGGGATTAGACTTGGCTCAGGAAGAGGGTCTGTTTTATCTCCGGCTTTTTACAGTGTTCAGTATAAAGTGAATTCAATCCATATAGGCAATACCTGTACCTGGGGTGGTAATAAAAAGTATTACTACGTGAATTTGAATTCAGAAGAGAAACTTTCACTTTACAAACAACTTTTGTCTTATTTCAAATAATCTTAAACAATGTAAGTGATAATTCTATATGGATATCATGCATAACCTCTCACATTATCAGAATTTAACTACATTTTAAATGCCCTAACCCTAACCCTAACTCTAACCCGGGCCCTCGGCAGTGCAAGCACGGAGTCCTAACCACCGGACCATCAGGAATTCCTGGTGTTGATCTTTTAAAAATTAAGGAAGCCAGGATCTTGTTATAACTTAGCAATTTTCTCCCTACCCATTTGCTGTAATGGGTACTTGGTAAATATTTGTTGGGTGACTTTTCATATATTTGCAGACAAGAAAGTAGCCTTTATACAAGTCTATCTTTATTTGTAAAAAATAATATACAACTAAAGCTAATTTGATTTTTAAAATCAAAGCTCATTTAGTGATAATGTACATTTTATAATAAAATTGTAGTAAAATACTGACATTTGATAGTTTAAACAAAGTAGCATTCATGTAAAAATCATGTTGCATGTAAAATTTAATTAGAAAATCCATAGTTCACAAAAGTACATATATTTTGTTGATAGCTCATGAGGACATTATCATAAATTTACTTAAGATACAGAACAAAATTCACAGTTAGCTTGACATTTAGTACTATAAAATTTTATGCTGAGTCCACTGATATTTTTGTTAATAAGGTACACTTGAAATAATTCAGACTACCAATGAATCGACATTTTATTGTATAACCAAGATCTATTGGTTTTACAATACGTCTAGCAATCAATTCTTTCACCAATAATTTAAACGAGAGATCCAGTTGAAAAGACCGTTGACATATACCCTTAGTGGGATAATTAAAAATCACTAGCAGGGCTTCCCTGGTGGCGCAGTGGCTGAGAGTCCGCCTGCCGATGCAGGGGACGCGGGTTCGTGCCCCGGTCCGGGAAGATCCCACATGCCGCAGAGCGGCTGGGCCCGCGAGCCACGGCCGCTGAGCCTGTGCGTCCGGAGCCCGCGCTCCGCAACGGGAGAGGTCACAACGGTGAGAGGCCCGTGCACCACACACACACAAAAAAAAGCACTAGCAGGTTTGATTTCCATTTTCATGAGTACATACAAGACAAATCTGTATTTTACAGTTAAAAGTTGTACAAAAAGTCAAGCCCTGAAGTATTTCTTCCCCTAAGAGAAAAGTTCTGATGTTAAACTTTGTTAAAAAAAAAAAGAGAGAGAAAGAGAGAGGTAGTATGTGAAAGTATTTTTACTTAAAATGTTGAAGGCCTGCACCGCTTATAATTATAAATGAAATGTAACCTTCTACTTATTAACATTTTGCCATTCAAGAGTCAAATTTATAGAACTCAACAGAATGTTAAACCTGGAATTAAAAATAGTGGTTATATAACTGGAAGAACTTCATGAATTCAACAAAAAGTACACTGTATTACATAATGTTGTACAGTTAACAGTTTAGTGATAACATGTGTAGTGGTAAAATGTGAGCAAAATACACTGAGTATTCTGAGTCAAGAGAGCTTCATTTAATCAACTTTACTTCATATACTTTTACCATATAGAGAAAATATCCTTCAAAACGGAGTCATTTGATTCTTCATTGTTTTAATAGCACACAATTGTTATAAGGTATCCATTCTAGCCCTAGCATAAAATTAATCAATAAATAACTCTGAGAGAAATATCCACAAGTCACAGGGAACTCATGTAGTTCATACTATTCTTAGTCTCTATATACAAGCTACTGTAGTGCCTGTGCACCTCCATACAATGAAACCAGGCAAGGAACGAAAGTTAGCAGCCTTACTCTTACCTTGCTAAGTGGATGCATCGGAAAGTAATAAATAGCCTCATAAAATTAATCGAGATACACTCTACCTGTCAAAGGTGAATACGACATACTTTTCATAAAGTGTAGGCAGTGTTCCTAGAAATCCCATTAAGGAAAACCCCAAATTTTCATATAAAAAGTGCACAAGTTTGTCCTGTGTGTAAAAATCTCTTAGTTTGGGTGCATTTTTTTTTTTAAGGAAAATAATTCACACTACTCAAATACATTAAAAGAGTAAAAAGGCAGACAAACAAAATATACACACAAACAACAAAAGGAATGATTTCTAATGAGATTTGGAATGAGGACAAGAAGAGGTTATGGGAGAGAGTCTCCCATATCACCAGAGTCGATGGAACTGCCTTTCACAACATAAGTGATGCCCAAATGGAATGAGTCTGTAAATATGAAAGCTACAAGATGGGCAAACACGGACCTGAACCTGAACTGTTAGAGTTTCTTAATTCAGGAACATAGCTTCAGTGCTTTATAACTTAGGAAGCAACCCCTAAAAACAGTCCATTGATTTGATTTCTTAGAAATTAGGGGGAAAAAAAAGCATTTGAAAAAATTACTCGCTACAATTAGCAACAGAGGAACAATATTAAAAAATCAAAATACAACATGGGGAATATAGGAGCCAAGGTCCCAAAGTACCAAAAGATAGACTCAGACTTCTTCACGTTAGAATTAAAAGATATACAGTTAAAGGAAAAATCAACCAGGCTCTGCACAGCAGGTTAAATATGCAACCACTTCAAACGGAAATGATCTAGTCCTTATGTGTAGTTCTGGGAATGTGCTCTAACATCCAGTTCTCTATAGATAAAATAGCAAAAGCACATCATTTCATTAGCAAAGGCCCCTTTGTTTTAGACTTAAATTCACCTCTGACCCACTGAAGTTTATATTAATTATCAAACTACTATTTTAATAACATTTTAAGCTTGCAATATATTTTTTTCATGCCTATCCCAGATCACTGGTTCAGAGGTATATATGCTTTAAACTAGCCAAATTTACAAGTCTCCATGGCATCCTCACTCAGAAAACATTCAAACGCGATGGTTTCATAGTGTTATGATTGTTCCATCTTCTTCTAAGAGTTTTTGATCTGGAGCATGCGTTTCAAATTCTGTATTTGTGCCACTTGCTAAGGGTACTAAGCTCACTTCATTAGAAGGAATAAAACCGTTCTGTCCAGATTCAAAACTGAGTTCTATTTGTGTTAATGATTCCAGGCTCTCGGTGTTGCGAACAGCCTTAGGGATCTGCTGTGGCACACCATTGTCTTCAATAATAATGTCATCTTCATCGCTGTCTTCATCCTCTGGCTCAAAGCTCGGTTCGATCTGCTGTGGATAGCCAGGAAGGCTGTTGTCAGTAGACTGGCCAGAGCTGCCGGAAGTCCGACTGTTCCTAATGACGTTATTCCTCTGGTTTGCTGGTCTCACTGTGATGATGAGGTTGCGGCTGTTTGCGATCATCATGTCAGTTACTTGATCTAGACTCTTCCCGGAAACTTCTATGCCATTAACTTCTAAAACTTCATCATTAACAGCTAATAGTCCTGTGCTTTGAGCCAGACCTCCTGGCACAAGTCTGGATATAAAGATCCCTGGGACCTTCTCTAAGCCATGGGGTGTCACCCTGACACTGGAGCCGTCCCGGATGTAGAATCCTAGGGGTTTCTCAGTGCCATATTTGTAAAGACGGACCCTACGATGTGTTTCTGGGAGAATATCCACGTCTATAATAGAAGACACAGGTCTGAAGTCCTGGGGCATACTAATGACTATGTGTGGCTTTTTTCTATGGTTGTCAGGACGCAACACATTGGTTAAAACATTCTTCTTCTTTATTAGTGTGTCTGTACCAAAGGCACTGTAGTCTGCTTCTTCTGTTTAAAAATAAAATAAAATAATTATAGAAATGCTGTAAAAACGCCCATTTATCTATAGTGGAATCTGTACAGAAAGGACAACTCAAATATATTTGGTACATAAACTCGTTAAATATCAGCCTGTTCCTATCGGCTGAAAATGTAGCGCAGTAAGACATGCTATACCAGAAAAGCCCAATAGGTGGCCCTCTCGAGTATTCACCATGAAGTTACCAAAAGTTGAAGTTAAATCTGATAAAGCTCAATGACTCAAACAACATTAAATATGGCAGATGAAATTCTGATAAGCCTTGCACACACATTCTTAAACACCATTTAAAACAAGTTATTTGCCTGGAGGGGTGGGATAGGGAGGGTGGGAGGGAGGGAGACAAAGAGGGAAGAGATATGGGAACATATGTATATGTATAACTGATTCACTGTTATAAAGCAGAAACTAACACCATTGTAAAGCAATTATACCCCAATAAAGATGTTAAAAAAAAACCAAAACAAGTTATTTACACTGTATTTTCCCTATGTTTGTTTAAACACCTCCAATTTGCATGTTTATCATATTTGACTCAGTGACATGAAATTGGGCACGTTTGAAGCTCAAATACCTGTATTAGATAGAGTCTGGGAGGACAGTGCACAAGCAGACCTCTTTTTACTGCGCTTCGCAGATAATTGTGTTTTTTTACAAATTGAAGGTTTGTGGTGACCCTGCACCGAGCAAGTCTACCGACGCCATTTTTCCAACAGCATTTGCTCACTTCATATCTCTGGGTCACATTTTGTTAATTCTTGCAATACTTCAAACTTTTAAATTATTATACTTGTTACGATGCGCTTTGATCAGTGATCTTTGACATCACTACTGCAAAAAGATTATGACCTGCTGAAGGCTAGGTGATGGTTAACATTTTTTTTTTTGGCAAAAAAGTATTTTAAACTTGAGTTATGTATTTTTTTAGACATGATGCTATTACACGCTTAATTTGTGCAAGAATTCATGTGACTTGCTTTATCGCGATATTTGCTTTATTGAACCCACAATATATCTGAGGTCTGCCTGTAATTAAATGAATGCATATCAAACACAGGAATTCTGGTCTTCTGCAAATACACTCTCCCTCAGTTTTCTGGGGGAGTTCTTAACCTTTCATTTTCCCACTTTTGAAAGAGGCTGAGGTATAAGACAGAGACAACAGGGAGGGGTGAGGATTCTGGCAAAGCTGAGAGCCCCTGCCCCATTTAATGGCATGGCTTTTCTCGCTCCAGGCAGCTTTTCTTCACAGACTGTAGGAATTTGCGTGGACAGTCCAACTTGTCAGAAAGTCTTGTTTTTTTAGGTTAAAAAAAAAAAAAAAAACTTCCCATTTAAAATGCCGACACCTAATTAAATAACAACAAAAACGTGTCTGAGCAAAATAACATCTGGGGGTTGAATTTATTCTTCAAGCTAGCAATTTATAATCTCTGATGTAAACCAGGGAAAACAGGGCACTAAAACTAGATCTTCTTAAATCCCACAGCTGGAGGTAGACAGTCTACAAACAACACATCTCATCAGAGGATGAGGAAACGGAATTAACAGCAGGCATAAAAGGTGAAATCACATTTCAAAAATAACTGGAATGGGGATAAACTAAAAAGTCACAATCTCCAAGGATGAAAAAAATATTTAATAAGAATAAAAAAGACAAAAGGGCACCCACCATCCCAAGAACCAGTTTAAAGTTCTAGTCTCTCTCTCTCTTTTTTTTTTTTGGCGGTACGCGGGCCTCTCACTGTTGTGGCCTTTCGCATTGCGGAGCACAGGCTCCGGACGCGCAGGCTCAGCAGCCATGGCTCATGGGCCCAGCCGCTCCACGGCATGTGGGATCCTCCCGGACCAGGGTACGAACCCGCACCCCCTGCATCGGCAGGTGGACTCTCAACCACTGCGCCACCAGGGAAGCCCTAAAGTCCTAGTCTCAATCACTGCTACAGACAACAGTAACATCACCAGACTGTGTCTGCACAGGGCTTCCATCTGTAGTCTCTTGTCACCTGACTCTTGGCCCCCCCCCGTCGGTAAGTATTATTACCTTTACTTTATAGACCAGGAAATTAAGGGTACAAAATAAGGTACAGACAGAAGACTGGCCCCAGGTTTTCTTACTAAGGCCAATACCCTACATGTTCAATTCACACAGTGAATGTTAAATGTCCACTGTGTGTCAGAGCCTGGAGAACTTTAGTATTCTTTTCTCAGTGCTGCTTGAACACTCTTCAAAAGCTAGTTTCAGATAAATGTACAAGACTAGGGGTACCTGGGGACTTCCCTGGTGGCACAGTGGTTAGGACTCTGCGCGCCCAATGCAGGGGGCCTGGGTTTGATCCCTGGTCAGGGAACTAGATCCCACATGCATGTCACAACTAAGGAGCCCACCTGCCACAACTAAGACCCAGTACAACCAAAAAAAAAAAAAAAAAAAAAAACCGGTCAGCTCTGCCCAAGCAGAATGGACTGGAAGTCACCTTGTTTAAAAAAAAAAAAAAAAAAAAAGCCTAGTGGTACCTGATTTTGGGGCATTTTCCCCCTGGGGATAATTTTGCTTCATTTATGGAGAAAGTACTTACACTGTGTTCTTACAAAGACAGAAATTTATTTATAATTTGGCTTGGGAAATAAATTGACTGACAAAAGAATCTTTTGGGCAAAATGTAGCCAAAAATCTATCAACAATGATCTTCTACTGAATGTGTTTATTCAAAATTGTATATTTCATTTTACAATCAATTAAGAAAGCCCACACAATTTTTATATGGGAAATTCCAGACCATACAAAAGGAGAACAAAACTAAGTTGCCTACATACCTATTCATGGGAAACCTGACCAAAAAACCCCCCAAATCTGCATAATTTGGCATTGCATCCAGACTCTGTTTGAATGCTCTCTGCTAAATTCTCAAAAGCAATATGCCCTAGTACAAAGGCACCTTTGTTCTCCCATCTAGCTAATCAGTTTCCAGCCACTGGGAAAAGAAATATTTTGGCAGAAAGCCAGGGTGCAGGGTGTCGGTTTAAAGTGTAAAGGTGAACATCTACAGGGAACAGGCCTGATGTTCCACCTGAGCATGTCTGTCAAAGTACAAAACTCAGAAAGAGACGGAAAGTTGGAATCCTGGCTCGTGGCAACCTTTCACTTGTATAAACCCAGGCTTTATGCAACAGTGTGTGACATAGGCTCAGCGAAACCTCACCTATCCCGAGCCTGACAATCTCAGCTCACCGAAACAGACAAGGATCTACCCCTGGAATGCCGCCAAACAGCCAAACTGGATGTCTCACTTCCTTACACACAAAAAGCCCCTGTGCTTTACTCACAGAGGAAGGGAGCCCTGCAGGGCCTCCCTCTGAGCCTCTTACTTTTTAAACATTAATTCCAAAAAACCCTGGTTATCTCACTCCTCAGCTCACAGTCTTAAGTCACAGTCAGGGGTAAGGGTCCACTAGTGAGTGGCAGGCACAGATACAAAAAATAAAAGCCTACAGTGAAGAAAAAGCAAACCTGAAAACAAACAAAAGTGTTATATAAATCCCAGCAGCATCCGTGTACAGTAACAAAACAGTAACAGTTCATGGCAGAGTCATCAAGAAAGTTCAAGATTACGACCCATTCAAGTTCAGTAGGAAGACAGGGGAAGAATGAAATGGTTTTTGAAATTGTTCTAATCGAGGGGTGGACAACCTTTTTCTGTAGAGTTTGTACAGTAAATATTTTAGGTATTGCAGGTCATACGGTCTCTTGCAAAAGCAGCCACAGGCAATACAGAATGGAGTGATCATGGCTGTGTTCCATGAAAACAGCCAGCAAGCCTGAGTTTGCCAACCCTTGTTCTAATCCAAAATGGTTAAATGAAATAGATGTGGCAACTTTAAAAGGATTAAACATCACTTAAAGCAATATTCAAAGTCTGCAGATCCCTTCACTTCCTAATATAAGAAAAATCAATTGCCAGACACTTAAGAAGCACCTGCTACTATGTGGCTAGACATCGTGCTATGTGCTGCAGATCCAGTGCACAAAACAGCTAAGGTGCTTGCTTTCATGGTGTTTACAGACTAAAATAGATGGCAATTAACAAAGAACTTGAAACCATTATATTATTACAAAGGTGCCAATAGCTGTGAAGTTTATCAGTGGGAACTCAGCCTGGTCTTCAGGGTAAGGCAAGGCTTCTCTGGGGAGTGTGGTTTATACTGAGACTGGAAAACAAACCAGTAGCTAATCAGGTAGAAGGGAGGGAAGAACTTCCGGGTGCAGATACAACAAATACAGAGCTGGCAGGATGGGGTCGGCGGAGGAGACGGTGGGAAGGCAGGGTGGGAGGGGAGAGAAGAGGAGGAGCTGGAGCCAAGTCCAGGCAGCCAGGGCCCTGCAGACAGACAGACGGCTTCCGGGGAAGTGGGGAGGATCACGGGCTTCAGCCTGAGGGCAAAGGGAAGAAAACCAAGGATTTTGGTTTTCCTACAAAGCTCACTCTGGCTGCAAGCTGGAGAAGGGACCTGCGGGGAAGACAGGAGGTTACTGCAGGTAATTTAGATGGTACCTGGCCTGAAGCAGAGGCAGTGGAATGGGGAAATAAGTTTGAAAAGTAATTAGAACACATTTTTAATAGGCTTGGTGACTGACAAAAAGGTATGTGTCAAAGGCGACACCCAGGTTTCTGTCATAAGCAACTGGCATCACATTCTGAGCTGTTACTCAGAATTTGTTTATTTCTGGGGCCGTACCTTCTGTTAAACAATTTTTCACAATTTACTATTAAAATGTATACTCCTTAGACCATTTCTAAATTAAACCCTGACTCACTAAAATATAACCTTAAAATACAACTCCCAAATAACATCCAATGCACAGTAAAGTTCTAAGAGACAGTTTAAGAGGCTGCCCAGTTCCAGGTGTCTGGGCCACAAGGCCACGTCCTAACGCAGATGAGGCTTAAAGCAAGGCCTTTCTGGTATTTCCAACATACTCCTTTGAATAAACCCATGATACAAATGTGTTTGTCTGATGGCACACAGAAACAGACTGTGACACAGCAAGAAGTTGTGGTGTAGGTATTCTGATCAGATCTGGCGAGAAGTCTGTGCAGGTCAATGGGCCTCAGACTTGGCTGATCATCACAACGGGCTTTTAAAAAATACAATTTCCCTGGCTGCATTCCAAACCTACAGGAATGACCTGAGTACTTTTTCTAAAGGTGCAACCTTTAAATATTTTCTGAGATTGTTTACCATACAATAACCACCTGAACAACAAAAAACTCTCTTCTTCCCTCAAATAAATGAGGAAATTCTAAACTCTGACAGGGTGAGGGGGCTGGCAAAAGCCCTAGGATCCTCTGCGAAAGTAACTTTTAAAATATCAGGTTTTTTGTTTTGTTTTTGCTTCCACAATAACAGCCCTGGAAATAGAGTCTGGGTTTTCTTCTCTAACAATAAATTATTGTAAAACATAAAACTTCAAGATATGCAATGACGCTACCCCCGAGTTCAAGCTATGAAGTGGTTTATGCCTTCAATCGTGAGCTTTCACTTCAAAGAAGCTTTATTTGGTAGAGGGTATCAGATTTTAAAAGGTCACATGGTTTAAAATTTAAAATCGTTTTCATGTCTGTCTTTTAAAAAAATCACTTGGTGCCACATCAAGTGCAACTGCTGCCCTATTGGTTCCTAAATTGGAAGCAATAGGCCAATAAAACAGAAAATGTGTTGTAATTAAGCAAGAAAATGTAACTGTACTTAATACCATGTTTTACATTAGTTTCCTGAATTTAACGTTCATTAAAGTTTAAGTAAAATCAGCTTTCTACTTAAGCATCTGATGAGCTCTGTTTAAAAGAAAAAAGGTATCACCACAAACTACAGGGCACTGTGTAACTCTGTAAGACAGACAACAAACATGTTAACTATACCTAAATAACCAGAGCGTAATCTGGTAAAGTTGAAGGTTGGGGGGCCCTAGCTAGGGTGGTCAGAAGAGGCCCCTCTGAGAAAGTCATCTGAGCTGAGAACTGAGGGAGGAGGAGGCAGCCATGGGGCCAGCTGCAGGAAAAGCGTTGCTTACAGAAGGAACAGCAAGTGCAGAAGCACAGAGGCAGCAAGAAGCCCGCTGAGTCCTAGGGACAGAAAGCAAGCCAATGTGGTTGCTGTGAGGTGGGAGTGGGAGAATGGAGGAAGGAGACGTTGCTGTGGAGCACAAATCAGGACGTATTTTATTCTGGATGCAACGGAAACCACTGGAGGGTTTTCAGCAC
>NW_006770868.1:1501361-1514783 GCF_000442215.2 Lipotes vexillifer
GGAATGAATCGACTGACTGACTTTTCATGTTTTGCTTAAGTCATATTTGTATTACAGTTACTTTTTCTTTTTTTTTGGCCGCACTGGGTGGCATGCGGGATCTTAGTTCCCCGACCAGGGATTGAACCCGTGCCCCCCTGCAGTGGAAGCATGGAGTCTTAACCGCCGGACCACCAGGGATGTCCTAAAGTTACATTTTTAAAAACAAAAATTTTCTGTTGAACACACTGCCTATTTCTAGATCAAATTCTAAGGGCTATGAATTGTATTGGTTATTTACCTCTACAGCATAGAAAACTTTTGTTTACATCTAAACATATTTGAAAAGGAAACAGCAGATGATAACCACCCTTAAAAGATGTTAGGATTAATCCTATGATCACGTGTTACAATTCCAGTAACAAAAACATGTGGTAGTATAATCCAACACCTATAATCTTTCTAACGAAGGGGATAATCCAACAAGTTCTGTCAGATGGCAGTAGTTTAAAAATAGTTATTCTATATTTAAATACATGTTCCAAACAGCAAATTTGTAATGAAAATTACAACTAAAAAGACAGGCCTTCTATTCAACAACAATGATTTAAATTATTCTGCTTAAAATGACAAGTTCCACTCCAGTGTTTTGTCTTCTCCTCTTCCTTCTCCAACATTCTATACATAGCTTTCTAAGAACCATCCCTGCTCTTCATCTCAGCTAGCCCTTATGTCCACTCCCCAAAATTTCAACTATCACTTTTCTGCACTTTCAGCTCTTTGATCAGCCTCTAGATTTCCACCCTAAGCTCCAGCCCATCATTTCTGATTTCCTACGGGACAAGGCTGAAACTCGGCAGCCAGATAAGCTTTTTTGTCCTATAACCACACCAATTTTCTTTCCAAGTCAAACTCTCTTCCAGACCGTACCTGTTTTATGGCACCATCAGGCTCAAATCCAGAAAGCTATGCTCCTCTGGACACCTCTTCAACCCTCTGCCCTCCAGGCGGGAGCGCAGTGACTCTCACATCCTCCCCTTTATCTTCCTCACCTGGCCTCCTGACAGGGCAGCTTCTCTGCATCTCTCACCCCCCTGCTCCTTGCTCTCTCCTGTAAGACTGCTGCATACTCCAATTCATCCTCAACAGCCAAATGAGTCTTCCTGAAGTAACACTCTAATTGTACACACCCCTGTCACATACCTAGGAAATCCATCTTAGGGGTCTTTGGGAAAATGAATTTGCGTGTTTGTAAAGTATTTTGTAAATAGTCAAGTGATACAGATGTAAGTTACCCTACCCTTGGAGGTTTATTTTGTTGGCGACTTTAGTTCCTCCAAACCCAGAAGCAAAGATACACAATCAGTGGAATTTCAAAGTCCTAGAAGTGGTCCAATGCTTATCAACTGATTGGAAAGAAAGTTTCACCTTCAAGGGTAATTTCTACCCACTCTCTCAAACTGCTTTCTGGGTTGGTTTACAGACACAGTAAGGCTTTGATTATCCCACCAATACTGGGCTTGTGGCTCTCATGTTGCCTTTCCAAGCCTCTTCATTTACCAAAGACAAAGGAATAAATGGCACACACCATGGCCATCTACAGGCGGACACAGATAAACACACACACGGAGGAGGCCACAAAGTTAAAAGTTTTAGGGCTCAAAATACGTTTCAATTCTTGCCATATAGAGTGGTTATTTTAAAATGTTCTTTTGCAAGACCAATATCAATGTTTACATTCCTCCAAAATAATGACTTGCTCTCTGATTTTCCAGATAATTGACTAGTTTTATTTCTGTGAAAAATGCCTTAAAAGGAAAGAAAACATTCACCGGAGGCATACTACATGCCAGAGCACTGCACTGAGCTCATTTAATCTTCCTAGTAATCCTATGAGATAGTATGTTCATTCTATAGATAAAGACACCGAGAGACCCAGGAAGAATAAACAGCTTTCCTTCAGGTACCTATTCAGTGGTGCATACAGTATTTCAAAGTTAGTTGCTACCAAAAAAGTAGAATGTTTCCCTGAATCCAAAGTCATACTCCTTCTACCACATCTTTCTGAATGGACAAAATTCCATTCAACAAAGTGAAGATTCAATAAATTCCTAATTTCCACTTAAAAAAAATCTAAGAGGTTATAAAGTAATTAAAACCATGATCTTTCGGACTTCCCTGGTGGTGCAGCGGTTAAGAATCCGCCTGCCAATGCAGGGGACACGGGTTCGATCCCTGGTCTGGAAAGATCCCACACGCCATGGAGCAACTAAGCCTGTGCACCACAGCTACTGAGCCTGCACGCTAGAGCCCGCGAACCACAACTACTGAGCCTGCGAGCCACAACTACTGAGCCCGCGTGCTGTAACTACTGAGGCCCGTGCTCTGCAACAAGAGAAGCCACCTCAATGAGAAGCCCGTGCACCACAACGAAGAGTAGCCCCCGCTCGCCGCAACTAGAGAAAGCCTACACGCGGCAACGAAGACCCAACGCAGCCAAAAATAAAATAAAAATAAATTTTAAAAAACCCCGCAATCTTTCCAAAGTATACTTAGTGAAGTGTAAAGATGTCAATTAAACCAATAATATCACAGATGTCTTAACTCACTTGTTAGTTAATATGGTAAGAAGATTCACACAAAATGTCTATTCATTAAATTTGTAGTGAATTCTGTGTATCCTATCAATGAGGAAAATAAACAACTTCTAATTCTAAAACAATTTTTCTAAACATTGTTACTTACCCTTTTTTTGTATAAAAATCCTAAGCAGTGGGTTGGCCGTTGAAACAGCTTTGTGATAATTATCATCGTTATTTATGGGTAGTAAATCTCCGTGGATGTCTGCATAGCCTACTAAAACGTCAACATTGGGTATCTTATGAACATGTTGCAGTAATCCATAAAACTCCTCAAACTTTCCAGGTTTTGATCTTTCCAGTGAAAACCGACGAAATTCAGCTCCAAACTATAAATAAACATATTAATTTTAAAAAAGGTAACAGGATCCAATCTTAAAATGCATGACAGAAAAATCACAGGCACAGTATTTCCCTTAATGAAGAAGACAGTTCCAATAACACGGTCTATTGTCAGAAACCTCATTATCAGGAGATAAAACAACATAAGGAAGGCACAGGAATGTGCTCACTGCTGCATCTCTGAAGGGCATTCCCTTCAAGAGATGCAGTCTCAACTTAATCCCTGGGGTGCCCAGGTCTCACTGGGGACTGTCCTGCAGAGTGACTCAGCTCAAACAAACCCCGTCTGGAGCCCAGATCCTGACAGCAGTATCTGCTTCTCACTCAGGCCATGGGGTAACAAAGATGTTCCTAAGTCTTTATTTTGACTGGTAGCAAAAAGCATCAAAGTTTCCCTCCCCATAAAAGGAATTACAATTTCACAAGAAGTGGCAAGAATTAACAGCAACATATACAAAAAGGACTTTGAGTTTCTTGGCACTAAGGTAGGATACAAATGGAGGTATGTCATATAAGAAACAGGTCTAGAGGTAAGAAGTGTCTTCCCTATGTTAATCTTAAAAAAAAAAAACCCACACACAATCCATTAAATATATATCCTACAACTCTCCAATTAAAGCAAAAGTGTTTACGTGCTTGGCACAGTGCTAGGCCCTAGAGAATGAAAGGCTCAGGCCTGCACCAGAGCTCAGCAATTAGTGGGGAAAGAGAATAACTATATGAGAGGCATTAAGGGATCACACAAACAGGGAAGATGACACTTCCATCATGCCCAATATTTATCTCCACAATTGTGGTTCTCAGGTCTGCTTCCCTACTCTAGATTCACACCTCTGCCTTCCAAATGCCAAATTATTTAAGTGATTCTTACTCAACACGAAGGCTTCATCTAGCCCATGATAAACAGGATCCATGACTTAACTATGGGACTAGCATGGCATTTCCTCAAATGTGGAAACATAAGAAAGATTCATCAGCCTTCCTCAAAAAGTGCCCCAGTCACACAAGTTTGGGAAATGCTACATAACTATAATTACACTCTTAGGAATCACTGTGGAGACCAGATATTAAACGCTCAGTTAAGTCCTGTGGTTGATTTAAAAAAAAAAAAAAAAAGTTTCTAAACAAATGTTTGCCAAATGTGTTTGACCACTGAACTCATTTTTCCTCTAAATATCTATTATTGGCAAGAAACACTAATGTACCCCTAAGACAGCCTTAAGCATCTTGCAGAGAAAGTCTCTATCAGAATAATTTGAGCAGGTTACAAATGCGTCAATTCATTTCCCTAAGGATCCCATGGTCTCTCTGAACTCACTGCTTTTGCTATCTCGAAGTTCATCTGCCTTGTTTATACCCAATGAAAAATTACTAAAACCACTTCTTACCTCTAACAAATCAAAAGTTTCCAAAACACATTCCTGAAACATAAACACTAACATCTGTCAAGAACATAAGGTGACTCATACCTAAAGCGCTCAAAAAGTGTAGTCATACCTTCACGTTTCAAAGTAAATAATAACTGGGGAACACCCTTCATATCAGAGTTAGTCTTATGATGTTATAAAACGTCATAGTTTCTTCTCCATTTTCTTTATTCTGGTATCACAACATCCTAGTGCTTTCTGATTCATCTCAGGGTTTTATTACTTCCCCTGGTGAATGGGAGTAACATCTAATAACTGAATATTTTAGGGCTGCAATGTTTTTGCTAAAGCTTGTGGATAAAAATTCTTTGCTCAACATTTTTTTCTCTTGCTTAAATGTTATGATAAAAACAATGGAAAATTGTATGGCTTCACAAGTAGATGTGCCCTTTTGCAATGTTAGCAGGAAAAAAAAAAGAGAAATTGTTATGCTTCTTGCAGCAAAACAATAGGATTAAGAGAACTTTTTACTACATGAAGTAAAATACTAAAATAGAGATAACATTAAGACCCAATCAACAACTATTATAACTTAGCCTGGTCTAGTTTGCCGTGGTCACCCAGAATGTGTATGGACACCTATCTCCCAGTATCTTTTGGTACACTATAGAAATGAAAACTTAATTTTAATATCGTTTGCCCATGAATAATAACTAGGAAATGTACAGCTCAAAGACTATTCCAAGTGTTTAATAACCTAAGGTTATTAAAGGACATCACCTTGATTATTAAGAGCTTTTCCAACTCTGGAGAAACAGGAAGATAAATCAGTTACCAAAGAAAACTCACATGGTAACTGGTATCACAACTTAACTATAGTTATATTTGCATTATCCATTACTTTATTTGTACCATTTTCCCCTTCCATGAGCAAAGATATGACGTTGACACTGTTTTCTGTGCAGAAGAAAAAGAAATCCTGAAACGTGGATCTGTACATCACCAAATTGTGGTTACAACCTCTTAGCGACCAGCTTTGTAGAAAGCTGTGATATCACCAAAGCAGTGAAAAAGGAAGTATTGTTTCACACATCTGTCCAAATATTTTTTAAATGGTAAAGATGCCAAATGTTTTATTTAATCCATTAAATATATATTTAAAACATAAGGTGCCACTGACACACTAGAAACAGCACCTCTACTGTGCCTATTTATCAGCAGCTAGAACACTAGTGGGACCACACTTTATGAGATGCAGATTTTCAGAATGCCTTGATTCTATTTAAGAGACACGGTTCACCAGAAGTCCAGTAGGGCAGGTCAAATATATAATGAGCAGTATGGGAAAGATTCACAAACCAGTTGACAGAAGAAAAGGGCGGAAAGCCTGAAATTCCAGTCCCCAAGCGCTCGAGGTTTCCTAGTCAGAGAGATAAATTACCATTTGACTATTTATCAGAAGACCTAGAATCCCTACTCATTTTTTCCTATGATAAAAAGATTAAATACTTGCTACCAACATTAGGACCACGAACTGAATTTTAAGATTATGCAACATCATAAATGTCTTTCTTTTCTTAACCTCAACTCCCACAAACCCAAACTAGATTTATGACAGAAATGCCATGAGAAGGTTCAACCACTGGCCACGGAACTACCACCACTATACTGCTAGAGGAAAAGCTCTATATATTTTGAGTTATCTTAACCCTTAGTTCAAGCGTGTCACTTCAATTTGCTATGGCAGTTCCACGGAGGACACAGGAGACAGCATATTCGTGAAACGGCTATAACTACATTTCTATTCTTATTAAGCAGAAGGGTTTCTTAACTAGTGCCTATGCTGATACACGAGTTAAGTCGAAAATAACATTTTAAAATAATGTGAAAAATGAATGCAGATACTCTTGATGTGATCATCTCAGCTACAGCAACTTACAGAACTTTGCTTATCAACTCCAGATAATAAAAACCATTCTACCACAGGCTCCAGGGAGCCTTCCTACTCTAGCTCACTGAAAATCACTCCTGGATTAGCATTCTCCTACCCCCTACCCCACCCCGTAGTCTAACATTCAATGATGTTTCATTATTCGTAACGTTGATATGCTTTTACTTTTCTCCTATTCTTTCATGTGTTTTGATCTTCCCAACTCTTATTTTCAATGTTCTCAGGGCCCAGCCCATGTCCTCTTTTTTCTATTCTATAAAGCCTAAAACTTATTTTGTAAAAGGTTTTAAGGTTTTGTCATAAAAAGCACACCTTGTCGAAGTCATAAGCTTTCTGAGCCCCCGTCTTCTCAGAGGATCAGACTAGGTTATCGAAGTCCCCTTTGGCTCTTCATGAAATGCTTGCTGAAAATGTTCCCGTAGCCGCCGACCATCTTCAAATTCCATCTCAAAACCCCCATTGGAAAGCATTCCCTCACTAATCCCTATACACCGTCCTGCTCAGGGAGCCCTGCAATTCAGGAATTCAGTGGATACTGACGTAATTATCGGCAGATTGGCGTACCGTTGGTCAAGAGTGAAAACACTTGATGTGAAAAGGGAGCAGGATGGAATGAAGAGAGCACCCAGGCGCAAACTGTGAAGTGCTACTCAAACGAAAGGCGATAGTGTTAATTTTACAGATTAAATGCATACCAAAGTTAGTGCTAGAAAAATCTCTAAGCAGGAAGCAAAGCTAACTTTACAAGGGCTCTTGAGTTCCCTGGGCTCTCTCCTTCACCACTTGATGCACCCTTGAGCCACAGAAAGGGGTAACATTTTGTGACCACGGGCATTCCAAATACTCTTTACTCAGAGGCCAGGAGGTAGAATTCCTCCAAACCTTTCGTACCACGCTGCGCTCAAACGCCTCCCATCCTCGGCTATACCTCGGCCCTTACTCCCATCCTTGAACAGGAATGATTTTTAAGGAGATAGATTAAGCGCTCAGCTGGCCTCCTCCCTACCTGGGGCAGGAGCAGACACAACCCCCCACGCTCGTCCTCTTCACAGCAAGCGTATTATCCACCATCTCCTGCCTCCAAATCCCACCATCGCGCTCACCACGGTCCCAGACAGCGGGCAGCTCCTCAGGCCGTCCCCGGCCAGCCCCTGGCCTCCCCCAGGCCCCGGGAGCACCCCCCTCAAGGCTCTGGCCGCCGGTCCCCATCTAGCCGGCCGCTCCGCCCAGCCCGGGCCCCGCGCACCTTGCTCTTCACCTCCATGGTGCCGAGGCAGCCACTGCCGGCTCCGTGCCGGTGGCTGCGGTTCATCCTGAGGCCTGGCCCGCAACAGCCTCCTCCAGCCGGGCCGCCCCTCGGAGCGCGGAGAGCGAGTGCCCGGCCGGCGGGCTCGGGACTCGGCTGCGGCCCAGGCACCTCCTCACAGGCACCTGCAGAGGGGCGACCGTGGCTCGGGTCTCCGCGCAGAGCTCCGCTCGGCTGGCTCCTCACGCGGTGGGACCGAGGGTGAGACTGGCGGCGCGGCGGGCGGGAACGCGGCTCCCTCCCTCCGGGCCTCGGCGACGGCCGCGACGGCGAAGGAGGAGAAGGGGGCGGAGCACAAGGGACAGGCGCCGCAGCCTAGCTCTCGTCCGCTTCCCCCGCGAGCCCGCGCGCGCGCACCCCAGTGGGGCGGGAGCCGCGGCACGTGCGCGCGCTCACCTGCAGCCTCCGTAGACGCCTTGGAGGCTCGCGCTCCGCCCACACCCAATGGGAAGCGCGCACCTGCGCCCCCAGCGCCAACCAATCGATACACGCCTCGCGCAGCGCGTGGGCGGGCCGCCTCCGCGAAAGTCCCGCCCTCCGCCGTACGATTGGTCCCACGCTGCGAGGGAGGGGCGGGATCACCTGAAGCCGTGGACCTCCTCTCCCGACCTAGCAGGAGAGCTGGAAAGCGCATGCGCGGGCCCTAGAGTTTCCGCCCCGGGAAGGCCGGCCGGAAGCGCGAGCGCACCTGGAGATGAGCTAGGGCGCTGGGCCTTTCGCGCACGCGCAGGCGCGCGCCTGGTTGCCCCGGACCCTGCTCGCGCGCCGCGGGGGAATGGGAGGCGAGGCCCGGCTGGTGCGGAGGTGGGGTGGGGCTGCTATGTTTCTGCCACCCCTTATCTCCCTTCCACTTTGGGATGCTGCAGCGTGCAGCTACGCCCTTCCACCACCCATTTGCGTCGTTTAGGGGTCTGGCTGCAACTCTGATTACAAAATTCAAGTTTTCCCGCCTCTGCAACAGTCACTGGGGAAGAATCTCAGGGCTCTACTGGCTTAGTTTTGTTGGTAGAGACTCTTTCTGCAGTCCGTCAAGTCCCATAGGGTCGAGTAGCCGCTGGGAGGGAGGGAAAGTGGGCAGAGGCTCGGGATGGCTCCGCGAAGGTCCGGCTTCCCCGAGTACTTCTAGACCGGCCTTCCAGGGCTTTCTTTTTTTCTTTTCTTTTAAATTTATTTTTAACCTCTGAAGTCTTCCTCTCCCTCCAGCCATTTCTGGGCTATTCGTTGTGTCCACCAATGACAGCCTCCAGATTGCCTTTGTCCCCCTCCCCCCAGTGGAATGACCGAGCTATGTCCCTGATAACAAAAGACTGACTCCTCTCTAAATGCCCCAGAGCTGGGTTTCTTCTCCCAGGGGCCCTTTTCAGCACTGGCCATGCTGGGGAGGTGAGTAGGAGACCCCCAACGCTCCCCGACACACGCTTGCAGGAGGCTCATCATGGCACTGCGGCTCATCAAGGAGCTGTGGAACCATCCTTTGAGCTGGACCTGGGCCGGCGGGCGGGGTTTCTAACCTGAAATGGCCAAGAAGATCTGGTTAGGGTGCTGCATTCCACCTGAGTCCTCCGAGGCTTCCTCCCCTTATCTCATGCCTCCAATCCCTCCTCACACTTTGCACCCCTCCTTCCCAGCACTTGTGTCAAGTTCCGGTTTCCCCATGTGTTTTGGGAGTCATCTGCTCCTGACCGAGAATGACGGCTCTGAGAAGGCAGGGGTCTGCTTTGCTCACTGTGGAGCAGTAGCACCTACCTGACTCCTAGCAGGTACTCAGATATGTCTCTGCTGGGTGCTGGAGCTGAGGAGGGCGATTTCTCCATACTAACTTTACCCCACCTGGGTTCAAAGGTGAGAAACCCATCTTTCCCCCTGAGGGGTTCAGTCCAGCAAATATTCGTGGGGGAATTTAAAGTTTTTCTGGCCATTTTGGGTGGAAGTCCAGATGGAAAGGATCCCATCCCAAGCTGAGTAATAATAAAACTGCCTTCTCTACCCCCTGTTCAAAAGCACCTACTATGTGACTCAAGCTAAACTGGAAATGAAGTGTGGTGCTGTGATGGGGCGGCATGGCAGTTTGGTCTCAAGACCCCTTAATACTCTTAAAAATTATGGAGGGCCTCCAGGTATTGTGTTTTTGTGTGATATGTCTTTCAACAGTCATTGTATTAAAATTGAAATTGAGAAATGTTTAAAACACAAGAATACACAAGCACACATACCAATAGTCATCAGGGTGATGATATCATCACATGTCCTGTCCCTTCTGGAAAATTCCACTGTATACCTGTCTGACAAGGAAGGTGAGAAGAGCAAGTGACATCTTAGTATTGTGAAAATAGTTTGGGCTTTGAGAGTCACCTGAAAAGGTCTCAGGGAATTCCAGGGACCTCTGGGATCTCTGTTCTCAGCTGTCACCTCCCAACCCCCAGCTGCCAGGGCCACATGCTGGGCTCTAGTTCTGTGGGAGCTATTGCTGGGTGGTGGAGCTTTATTACTGTTATCGGTACTGATTTATCAAGCCCCTTTTTAAAAAGGAAGTTCATGGGTGCCAACACACCTGCATGGGCCCTGCATTCCTGGAGGTGTCGTCACACCCTCTCTGTCCTCCCCCGGGGTGTGGCATCCCTCTTGGACTTTCCTTTCTAGAAGGGAGGGCCCGAGCTTTCTGGATCTCCTAAGTGGAATGTGCTCTGAGGCCTGCGTCACAAGTGCGCCTGGGCTGTGTAAGGAAGGAATGTGGAAAATAGTCTGAATTTGATAAAGGTGGTGTGGAGGAGGGGAGCCCTTTCATTCCGAGACGGCTGTTCCGGGCACACGTTTGTTCGCAGGGCCTGAAATTCAGCCTTTCTCAAGAAGTATGAAGCCCAGAGAAACAGCAGAAACAGAGAAGGGTTTATATTTTTGTTTCTTTGGTTTGAAAACTGAACCCTAATCTCATTTCTCTCCATCCTCCCTCCCCACGCCCAAATCCTCAAGCTAAAGCTGATCAAGTCTTACGTGGGGGATGAAAAGCTAGTCCCAGGCCTGGGAGAATTAATACTCAGTGAGTTAGGGAGATAAGCAAAGTGAGTGGATGACACAGATTCTATAAATTACAGGTTCACAAAATCATTAGTTGGGAATGATTATCACACCCACACACTGTCATATCTCCCCCCACCCCCAGCCCATCTCCACCCTCTGAAAGAAGCTAGCGAGGGTTCCATTTCTGCTTTATCCCCCTTCCCAATACTTTCTGTCTTTAGTTCTACAACTTAACACAACTCTTGTGTCTGTTTGAAATTTACCTTGTGAGGTGGAAAGAGCTTGTAATTTTCCACAATTCATTTTATTGATTTACATCTTGCATAACAATGCTTATTTCTTTCCTTCCTCCTCTTAGGGGGAAAAAAAAGAGGTGGCAAGAAATCACGTATAATGGTGAGATTGGTGAGATTTTTTTCAAGAAGTTTCTCTTGCCAACTCTTTTCCTCCTTGATTGCTCAAGTGCCAATTTTGATGGAGCTGGTTAATAATTCTTTGAGAGAGAGGTGAAGTGTACATTTATGAATCTCAGACTACTCACCAAAGCATTTTAAGCCCTTTGCAGAGTTGGAATTAAGTCACATGATCCGTTTTCTGGTTAATAGCTTATAACACTCACAGCTCGGGAAACAAATGAATTATCTCCTGTAGCTTGGAAGAAACTAAATGCCATTTTACTTAAAAACCCATCTTCATGGGAGGCAGCGTGTGCCAGGCACCGTGTGCATGAGCCCTGCCCTTGAGGAGCTTTGCTTTCTGACCTCTTGCCTCTCTGGGACTCAGTTTCTCCATCTGTAAATGCAGACGGATGAGATCATCTTCACAATCCCTTCAAGCTCTTAACATTCTGTGTACCCCGGGGATAACGGAGATTGATCATTATTTCAATTAGTTCATGCCAGGCATGAACTAGAATGAAACGCGTAACCTTTCCATCAGGGTCGATAGGCAGGCAGCAGTCATCAGCTAAAATATTCCACTTCCTAGGACGTGTTGATGAAGATGATGATAACTAACATTTACGAGGGTCCACCCTGGTGCTGGGAACTGTGCTAAGTGCCGTCCCCATGAACTATCCTATTGGCTTTTAAGGAGTATGGAAGAGCTTTATACTTGGAGGCCCTGAGATCTTAACTTTTTAAAGTGATAGCTGTTAATTTGAGCCCTTGCTCTGCCCCTTGCTGGCTGGGTGACTTTGACCCTGTTCGTTTAACTACTCAGAGCCTCAGATTCCCTCCTCAGATGAGAAACTATACATGAAACTGCTTTGCAAACCATCAGGTTCGGTGAGAACATTGGCGGTTATTATTTAGCACATAATATTGCCTACCAAAGCCTTTGGTAGAATTTCAAGAAATTCTTTGAAATAAAACAGAAATGTGTAATAAACCATTCTTCTTGCTTTCACACGGGGTGACCTTTTAGTGGCCATCTCTTAGAGAGGCTGAGAGGCAGCTTAGAGGAGTCCTTAAGAACGTGATTCCCAGATGCCCACCTTCACTCCTGCCTCTGGCATTTCCTACCTGTGTGACCTTGGGCAAGTTCTTAAACTCTCTGAGCCTCAGTTTCCTCACCTGTAAAATCAGGATAATAGGAGCATTATTTGTCTTCATTCATGTACAGAGCACTTAGGGCCCAGCACAGACTAAGGACTCCTTAAATGTTACCTATTATTGTCATAATTGCTGTCTAATTATTTTTATTACCTACTGCCATAATAGAATTCATTAATGTAATAAGTATTTATTAAGCCTCAACTGTGTATACAATACGGTCCTTGGCATGGAGCTAAAGAATAATTAAAAAAAAAAAAGAATGAAGGTTTGATTTCTACCATCTAGAACTTCACAGTTCACATAGACGTTGGCTCAGCAAGCATCCTTGAATGCCTACTAAGGAACAGGCAGAGACAATACTATGAATGTGTGATCAAGTTCTTGCCTCCAAGAATCCAGAGTCTAGCTGAGAAGTCAGACCCTTGGAGAGATGTCTTCTGGAAGCGATGTGCGGAGTAGGTGAGGGGGGAGGTTTGCTGGAGTTGACCATCCTAGAGCTCACATCTGGCTCCATCACTAACCAGCTGTGGAAATGTGGGCACACGTCTTCATCTCTCTGAAGACCGCCTTCCTCAGGAGTGAAATGAACATAGTGAGAATATCTACCTCTTTTGAAGTCATAAATATTTATTGAGTGTCTATTTTGTGCCAGATACTATTCTAGATGGTTAAAGATACAGTAGTAGCGAAGACATGACCCAATCCCTGGCCTCCCGGAGCTGACATTCTAGGGGAGGATAGAGACAGAATACACAAGCTAATTAATTACAAAATATAGCGTGTTAGTGATTAGAGCTATGGAGAAAAATAAAGCCGGGAAGGGGGATGGGGAGGCCTAGGGAGCTTGGGGGTGGGGGGAGGTGTAGAAGGAAAAGGAAAATTTCAAATAGGGTGACAGGGGTGGCCTCTCAGGGACACTGGAGATGAACAAGTGATCCTGTGTTTCTCTGGCTGGGGGGAGCGGGGGAGGAGGGGGGAGCTGATGGTCGGGGGACGCCTTCCAGGCAGAGGCTTAGCCTGGGTGTGATGATTAAAGGAGATAAAGCTCGCTCCGTGCCTGGCACACAGCGAGTACTCAGAAGACACCAGCTGCTATTTTGAGCCATTACTCAGGGCTAAGGCCGGGGCAGGAAAGAGGAGGTGGGAGTGGAGCAGAGAGGATGACTAAGTCAGGCCTCGGGGGGAGTCTGGAGTGTTTCACGGGTGAAGTGACTTTGGTTAGAGCCAGGGCAGAAGAATGAGTAGGAGTTTGCTAGAGGCACGG
>NW_006770868.1:1514856-1538009 GCF_000442215.2 Lipotes vexillifer
GGGGGGGCGGATAGGGCGGGGGAGGAGGCGTTCCAGGGAGAGGGAGCCTCGCAGCAGAGGTGTGGAGGCCGGCAGAGAAGGCGATGTGTCCCCTGCGCCCTTGCGTGGGGCGCGGGTGTGCGCTAGGTGGCGGCCCTCTCTGGCCACGCGGGCTGGAGGAGGAGGTGGGAAGCGATGAGATGGGCCTCAAAGGCCACGCTGGGGAGCTTCTGCTTTCTCCAGCTGGTGCTGGGAGACTCCTAAAATCTTTAAAACTGGGCAATGAAAGGAACAGATTTGTGTTTTCATAAGATCTCCGGAGGACGTAGGCACTGGGGCAGCGAATTTAATGAGTCTTGCAGGGAAGGGTGTCATTAAATGGCAAAACGAGTGGTGTGGCGTGTGGGACTTAGGGAGGGGGCGGGCAGTCCAGCCCTCAGTTATTGATTCATTCAGCACATCTTTCTGGAGGCCCAGCTACGGGCCAGGCAGCGGCTGGATGCGGGGGCTGAAATGGGGAGTAAGACCAGCTCTTTGCACGAGGGAGACAGATGATAAGCAAGTAAACCCAATTTTGGGGTGGGGGACACGAGCGGGATTGCTTTACCGCCCAGGCAAGTGGCTGCGATTGGTGCGGATGCCAGGCAGGGCCTGCAGAGCGGAGAGCTCCCGCCAAGTCAAGAGCTCACGAAGCCCAGCCCAGCCCGTGGGTCTGTATGACGGTGGGCTTCATAGTGGCAGGTCTCGTGGTTCTTGAAGAGAGGCTGGACATTTTTATGGGGAACTTCCTGATTTTTAACTGCTGGCAACTGATCAAAAAGAGTGCCGTGACTGAGGATAAGTGGAGTGTGTACGTGTGTTTGTATGTGCGCTCGCACACGCACGTTCTGCTTAGGATGGGCTGTGGGAAAAGTGCCGAGGAGGTGCTGGTGATGTATTATAAGGTGCTGGCTGGGGCGAGAGGGAAGAGCATGTGCTAGAAGGATCCAGGCAGGGATGGAAGCCATGGCTGGAGCTGGAGGAGAGAAGGAGAATGGCTCTAAACGAGGCTGAGGGTGAAAGGGGGGCAGGGTGGGTTGTGCAGGGTCTTCCAGGCCATGATGACTTTGGATTTTCTTTCAGGTTCATTGAAAAGCTATCTCTGAATCATTAGAAGTCATTCTAAGTTCTGTGGCATCTGAATCTAGATCTAGGAGGGGGAGGAAATGCAAAGGAGGATAATGGCAAGAACAAAGTCTCAGGTTCTCAATCATCCTTGAGTAGAGGATGGTCAAGCTGAAGGAGAGCGAGGCAGGCAGAGCATTGGGATGAATTCCAAGACCCCGGAGAACCTTGGGAGATGACATTCCAACAGGGAGGTTGCCGCCGTTTTATGGATGTCTGTGACCAAGATCTTTGGTCTCTTCTGGGTTTTATCTTGTAGGTCAGAGGGTCCCAAACATGCCTGAGGATAACATTCTCTTGGGTGGTTATTTAAAATGCAGATTCCAAGGCCCCTTTACGTGATCCCATTTCTGGAGGCCTGAAGTGGGGCCCAGGGAACCAGTAATTTTAACTATGGGGATTCATCCCCTCCAGTAAGTTTGGGAAATATTGAAGCAGGCACTCAGGTGGCACTGCAGGTTTCTGACCTGGGAGCCGGGAACTGGTATTTTCAGATGGATTTCAGGAAAGAGTTTGCAGGCAGAAGACCGGTGAGGAGGCCCTTAACATTTGTCAGGACCCAGGACTTGAAGGTCTGGACTTGGGTTGTGTAAGGGAACTGTGGTAGTTTTCTAGGGCTATTGTAACAAAGAACCACAAACTGGGCGGCTTAAAACAACAGAAATTTGTTCTCTCCCAGTTCTGGAGACTAGAAGTCCAAAATCAAGATGTCAGCATGGTGGGCTCCTTCCGGAGGCTCTGAGGGGGAATCTGTTCCAGGCCCCTCTCCTGGCTTCTGGTGGTGGCCAGAGATCACTGGCATTCCTGGGCTTGCAGGCCTGTCACCCCAGTCTCTGCCTCCATCATCATGTGGCATTTTCCTCCTTTTCACCTTTATGTGTTGCCTGAAAGTTGAGGAAGGTGAAGAGAGGGAAAAGACCACAGGATTTGTTGAAAAGCTGCCTACCTGACACATCATAAATTCTCTCGATGCTGGTCCTGGGAATGTAGAAACATTTGTTGGAGACTTTGGGGAATGCAATGTCAGGAGAAGGCACATTGGAGGCCCCTGCAGGTGGATAATGGGGAGAAGAGGACCATGGCAACACTTGACGCGAAATAAGATGGGTGCCGGAGATGGCCACCAATTACAACAGCTAAGACCCCGGAGCGTTGAAATGTGCAGGTGTGTTAAAGTGTGTACACATCTCTTCTCGTCTCATCTCAGGTGACCAGCTCATCCCGGTTTGCCCAGGACTTTCCCAGTTTTAACCCTGAGAGTCCCAGAAACCCCTCAGTCCCTGGCAAACCCTAATTCATCTTCACAAACATATATGGATTTAGGTACTGTTATCACCTTTATTTTACAGATGAGGAAACTGAGGAACAGCAAAGTTAAGTAACTTGCCCGGGGTCACACAGATCAGTGGCAGAACTGGTACTCAAGTCCAAATTGTTGGATTCCAGAGTCTTCTAGGTTGCCTTTTATAGGGTCAGGTGAATGTTGGTGATGGGTTTTAAAGTCTTTCTTCCTTGATGAAATACATCATTTTGTTTGGAGGCAGAAAGCCTGCGTCCTTTGTTTGGAGGCAGAAAGCCTGTGTCCTTTTCCCCCTTCCCCGAGACAATCCTACAGGTGAAAAGTCATCTAAGAGTCAGGTTGCAAGACTTGCTGCCCTCTAGGAGCCTTCTAGAAACACGACAGTCTCCAGGGGGTGTGCCCCACGGCCCCAGGCTCTGATCAGAATTCCTCACGGGATTTTTTTTCAGGGGGAGGGAGAGTGGGTCACTATGGAGAGGAGTTTCCAAAATGAAAATAAACCAGCAAACAACCCAACTTGTTAACGAGATCCAGCGACTTAGCCCTATTAAGTTCAACATTAAGGAGAAGAGAACGAAATCATTTATAGAAACCTTTTTCTCCCTCAGGAGTTATTTAAGAACTGAACATTTTTTTTTTTTAATTTAAAGGAATTTGCCAAGGTTATGTAAAATTATACCAACGATGAAAGAGACTACAGAACAACAACAAGACCAGCCGAAGTTGATGCCCACAATCTTAGACTCTTGGGAGACAGAGGCAAACAAGAACAAGGAAGCCAAGAGCGTGAGAATGGGGTGATAGGGAGCACAGCTGGGGAGCCTGGTCCCCTGCCCGCCTGCTGGCTGAGCTGAGACAGGGGACCTCGCCCACTGAGTCTCATCTCTAAAAGGGGATTCGGAGTAGCTACCTCAGAGTATTGTGTTGAGAACTCCACCAGATTACAAATATGTCATTTCACGCTGTTTCTGGCACATGGCAGGTGTTGAATCAATAGTACCTGTTACTGCTCAGGACTCTTTTGGGTTCGCACTTTGGTCTGTGATTAGAAAAAGCCCCCAAGCTAGTGTTTGAGGGCTCACGCTGTGTCAGGCCTGAGCTAGGTATGCTACACACATTCTGATATTTAATCCTCACGTTAACTTAGGTAATATTATTATTCCGCTTGCAGATGTGGAGACTGAGGTGGAGGGGGGAGGAGAAATGGTTTGCTCGAAAGATTTACATAGAGAGGGAGGGATTAGGACCCAGGTCTTTTTTTTTTTTTTAACACCCACAGGTCTATTCTGACTCTGTTTTCTACTACACAAGTTTACAGGGAAAAACATCCCACCCCAAAAAAAGCAGATGCCATTTTCCTAGTTCCAGGTCTCCTTAAGTATAAAGAAGATCTGTTTGTTTCAGGAAAGTGCCAGTGGGGAATTTCTCCCCCCCCCCGTATGCGGGCCTCTCACTGTTGCAGCCTCTCCCATTGCGGAGCACAGGCTCCGGACGCGCAGGCTCAGCAGCCATGGCTCACGGGCCCAGCCGCTCCGCGGCATGTGGGATCTTCCCGAAACGGGGCACGAACCCGCGTCTCCTGCATCGGCAGGCGGACTCTCAAGCACTGCGCCACCAGGGAAGCCCCAGTGGGGAATTTTTAAATGGAGCAAGGTGTGCCCGGCAGCCTTCCTGATTGGGGAGTTTTCGCTTATGTTCAGAGGCAAAATTTTCAGGCTCTAGGTGTTTCCCACACAGTTGAAAAGCTTAAGGCAGACTTGACCCTGCACCCCAGGGCTGAACCCTGCTTACTCCCCAGTTCATCACCCCGAGGTGAATGTGCCCTAAAGCCTCCATTTAGATCCTTAAAATAGGATCCTATGCACACAGTCTGTGTTTCCTGTTACTCCTTCAGGATGGTTAGGAGATGGTTATCTCCGTTACTAACCTCATCTGACTTTTGTTGTCATGATCAGTGAATGTAACTTTTTATTTGTATGTGGGCCTTGCTGGGGGGTCAGTTCCATGACCTGCGGGGAAAAGGTCTCCCAGCTCCATCTTTAAAATCAGGAGAGTGAATGCATAGTGATGCTCATCTCGAGACTGGCCATGAAGTCCTAAGCCCTCAACCTTTGCATGGCCCTAAATGAGACACCCCCATCCCAGCCGTTTTACTTCCTGTGGCTTCCTCTTGGTCACTCCTACCGTCCATCATTCGGTGATTTGCTCATTCATACAGCAAACTTGGAGTGCCTGCCACCGTTTAGACATCTGTCTTCTCTCCAGGGACCCAGTGCTTTTCAAACAGGAGTACTGAAGGACCCGTTTTTCAAAACTTTCCCAATTGTCACGGATGGACACTTCTGTAAAAATAGAATAAAAATGAACGACCAGGGACTTCCCTGGTGGCTCAGTGGTTACGTATCCGCCTGCCAATGGAGGGGACACGGGTTCGAGCCCTGGTCCGGGAAGATCCCACATGACGCCGAGCAAATAAGCCCGTGCGCCACAACTACTGAAGCCCGTGCGCCTAGAGCCCGTGCTCCGCAACAAGAGAAGCCACCGCAATGAGAAGCCCGTGCACTGCAACGAAGAGTAGCCCCCGCTCGCTGCAACTAGAGAAAGCCCGCGCGCAGCAACGAAGACCCAATGCAGCCAAAAATAAATAAATAAATAAAATTTAAAAATATATATATTTAAAATAAATAAATAAAAGTCAAGCATTTTGTGATAGCACTTATATGTGGAATCTAAAAAGTACAACAAACTAGTGATTGTCTTATAAAAGAAGCAGACTCACAGATATAGGGAACAAAGTAGTGGTCACCAGTGGGGAGGGGAGGGAGGGGCAATGTAGGAGACGGGTACAAACTGTCAGGTATAAGATAGGCTCAAGGATGTATTGTACAACATGGGGAATAGAGCCAATATTTTGTAATAACTGTAAATGGAAAGTAACCTTTAAAAATTGTATAAAAATAAATTTTTTTTTTAAGTCCAACATTTTTTTTTTTTTTTTTTTTTGCGGTACACGGGCCTCTCACTGTCGTGGCCTCTCCCGTTGCAGAGCACAGGCTCCGGACGCGCAGGCTCAGTGGCCATGGCTCACGAGCCCAGCTGCTCCACGGCATGTGGGATCCTCCTGGACCGGGGCACGAACCTGTGTCTCTTGCATTGGCAGGCGGACTCCCAACCACTGCACCACCAGGGAAGCCCTAAAGTCAAGCATTTTTTAGCGGAGAAATGTCTCCCTTTTACCCTGCCTTCTAGGTCTTTTATTATACACACACAAATACAGCAATGGGCTCAGACCATACCATAAATTAAAAAAATATATATGTTTACAAATCTTGCTTTCTTCACTCAACAACATATCATGGTGATACTGCCACTTACATACCATCCCCATTCCTTTTTCCTGGCTGTATTTAGGCTGCGTATAGGTAAGCCGTGACTTATTTAGGCAGTCTTATGATTGTGGACGTTTAGGTCATGATTACTCAGAGTGTTGCAGTGAACATCCTGTGTGTATGTCCTGTGCACTGATGTGTGTATTTCTCTAGGATAGATTCCAACAAATCCATCAGTGGGTGTGCACATTTGAAATGTTGTAGGTACTGCCAAGATTGTCCTCCTGAAAGATAGGACCCGTCATCATCAGATTTCAGAGTTGGAAAATGTGCTGTTGAATTTGCCTCTCCTTTTGCCAATCAAAAGGCTGAAAGGGGGAAGAGTTTGATCTAGGTCACATGTGACTTAAGACAGAGCCAAGAACACAGCCTCCTGACTCTCTTTCCAGTGAGGTTCCAGGTTTTTATCAACTTCTAACAGCCCAATGGCCATTTACCTTGACTGGGGGCGTGTCCTGCACAGAACTAGGAATGAAAGCTTTGAATAATTATGTTCATGTCAAATTTGAACCTCGGTCCTTAAGATTGTGTCTTAAGTCCCTTAAGAAAGGAACGGTGGGGACTTCCCTGGCAGTCCAGTGGTTAAGACTGTGCTTCCAGTGCAGGGGATGTGGGTTCAATCCTTGGTTGGAGAATTAAGATCCGGCCCGCATGCCGCTCAGTGAGGCCAAAGAATAAATTAAGAAAAAAAAAAAGAAAGAAAGGGGCTGTGACTTGGGATGCCTTTGCAGCCCCTCTAGGAGGAACATCTGATTCCCATTTGACCAAAGCACCCTTGTCATACACGGGGACAGAACTTGGCCTCCAGGCTTAGCTTTGCTCTGACTTTGTGATTTGGGGCATGGTACCTAGGCCTCTCTGTGCCTCAGTTTCCCCATCTTGGAAGGAGTAAACCCTCTCACAGAGTAATCGTGATGACAAAATCAGAATAATGTATGGAAAAGGCTTGGGAGGCTCCCAGGAAATGTTTTCTTTCTCCTCTCCTCGTATCCTTCTCTTGTGGAGTTTAAAAGAATCAGGATTTGCGGCTGAGGCATCCAACAGAGGGCACTCACTGTCTGAGCTGGAAGTGGGATTCTTCTCTGCACAGAGACGAGCATTAGTAAGACACTCCAGTGGTGCTAATTTATTCCCAGAGTTTAGATTTAATTAAGGTCATAGTCATTTTTATTTATCATTGCTGAGTTGTTCTGAAGAGGTTATTTAAGGACAAGAAGTGGCCACATCCCCAAATTCCACGGACACTCCCTTTAATCTAATCCCTCTCTGAACTCCCTGTTTCCTAAATATCATCATCTGTCTTCACTTCTGTCTTCCCTGTAACCCATCTCTGTTAACGGCATCACTATCTCTTGGGCCATCTAGGACCATAAGTTTATTTTGGACTCTCTCCCTCATTCCCTGTATCCCTGATTCAAAATATCTAACACACTGGTCCTTCTCTGTTGCCATGCAGCAGCGCCCGGGGGGCAGACCTTCACGACCTCCTGCCAGGACCAGACTCCACATCCAGACAGGTCTGGGAAGCCTCAATCTGAGTGCTGCAGCCAGAGCTGTCTGATCCACCTCTCTGGAGCCCAGGGGACTGGGTGGCCCCCATGCCCTCTGTTAGCATAACATTCAGGGCTGAGCGGGCCCGGTGGCCCCAACCCTTGCCTTTGGCTGTCATTTATGGAGAGCTGACTGTAAAGCTAAGGCGTTTATCGGCCTAGTGTCATTTAATTCTCAGGAGATAGGAAATATTATTATCCCCTGTTTATGGACAAGGAAACTGAGAGCCAGCAGAGTGTAGAGACTTGCTAAAGTTCACAAAGCCAGGAAGTGGTGATGCTGGGATTTCAAGCCTTATGTGTCTTAACTGTGTTTCCCAACAGTGGTCCTGGTACTGCCCAGGGGTGTGTTAAGAGGGTCCCTTGGGAATTCCCTGGCAGTCCAGTGGTTAAGACTCTGTGCTCTCACTGCTAAGGGCCTGGGTTCAATCCCTGGCCAGGGGATTAAGATTTCACAAGCCACGTGGCAAGGCCAAAAAAATAAAGTAAAATGGTACCTTGAAATGTCAAAATTGGCAATGGTTCCTGGCTAATTCCTACTTTCAAAAGATGACTGGAGTCATTATTTTAAAATTTCCCTTAAAACACCTGGCAGTGTAAGACTTTTGCTTGCCCAGTGAGTCCAGGAAAAAATGAGCCTGAGTGTGACTCGGCCGCTTGCTTATTTTTTTTAATTAAATTAAATTTATTTATTTTTATACAGCAGGTTCTTATTAGTGATCTATTTTATACATATCAGTGTATACATGTCAATCCCAATCTCCAAGTTCATCCCACTGCCACCCCTTTTCCCCTTGTCGGCCACTTGCTTGGTTTCAGTGACACTTCGTTTTTTTTTTTTGAAGATGTTGGGGGTAATTATTTATTTATTTATATAAATTATAAATTATCTTTATATAATTATAAATTGTCTTTATATAATTTATATTTATATAAATTATCTTTATATAATTATAAATTGTCTTTATGTAATTAACTATAAATTAATTTATTTTTGCTGTGTTGGGTCTTCATTTCTGTGCGAGGGCTTTCTCTAGTTGTGGCGAGCGGGGGCCACTCTTCATCGCAGTGCGCGGGCCTCTCAGTATCGCGGCCTCTCTTGTTGCGGAGCACAGGCTCCAGACGCGCAGGCTCAGTAGTTGTGGCTCACGGGCCTAGTTGCTCCGCGGCATGTGGGATCCTCCCAGACCAGGGCTCGAACCCGTGTCCCCTGCATTAGCAGGCAGATTCTCAACCACTGCGCCACCAGGGAAGCCCTCAGTGACACTTCTTGAGGACCGTGCAGTCACATGGTATTAAATTGCTTTACTTCTTAGACTATATTGCCTCATTTATACCCTAGCAGAACCCTGCTGTTGTAATCTGATAAATTAATGAAAAGCCATGTTACTGAAAAACCAACATTAAAAAGAAAAATTTAGCAATGATTCTATTCACATCTGTACTTTCTTAGTTAGTGGAGCAGTGCTTACAAATTAAAAGCTGAAAAATCTCTCCTCATCTCTTAGAAACAAACATAAAAATTTTAAAAAAAGAAAAAAACTTTTAAAAACACAAAATGCAAGGATTTCAAGAGAAGCAAATTTCAACAACAGGTGGCTGTTAGGACCATGGTCCTTTGACTAGAAAATAAGCTTCAGGAAGTCAGGGACCATGTCTTTTACTGCTGGGTGACCAGTTCCTGGCACATAGGAGACCGTCAGGAAATGTTTGTTGAGTGAATGAATGTCCATGATACGGTTGCACCCAGGATAAAATGTGACTTTCCGGACTTGGCCCCTTTAAAAAGAACTGAACAATGACCGAGATTTTCTGCTCTTTATAGTTTGTGGTACTCTCATCATTGTCTCATTTGATCCTTGGAATCACCTGTGCAGTAGTGTTTTCAGAAGTGGCTGGGAGAGGTGAAATACTGGCTTCAAGTTCCCACAGTAACGGAGAGGGGCCAGGTCTTTTGAGTCTAAATCCAGTTCTCTTCCCACTATCCTCCACCCTCAGCAGGTCGAAGGAGATCAGAGATCGGTGACTCAATTAAGCAAGGTTTAGATTCCTCCTCTGTGGAGTGGAAGCTTTGATTGGCATCCATGTCTACTCTGTCCTTGGACCTCTCTCTTCTATGATTATCCTTGACTCCTCTGCTTCTCTCACACCCCATATCCAGTCCTACTGACTTGATCATCAAAATGTATCCAGTATCCAACTGCTTTTCACCACCTCCATACCGTCTACCCTAGACCAAGTCACTGTCATCTCTCGCTTGGACTATTGCAGTAGCCTCCAATCTGGTTTCTCTGCTTCTGCCCCTGCTTCTCTACAGTCTATTTTCTATACTAAGCCAGAAGGATCCCAGAAGTCCTAGGATCACTCCTGCCCCTCAAACAGGCTCCCTCTGATTGTCCCAGATTGCATAAATACTAAGAGGAAAGCAAGCTTGAGGCTACACTGTCCCAATTCATTTTCTTCCCTTTTAGAAGTCTCATCCATCTCCAACTAGGTTTGCTGGCACTGGGTCTTAAATTCTGATAATTGTATCTTATATCCCTGTCACCTCCCTCCTGCCCCACCTCTTTCCAAATATTTCAAGACTTTCTCTATGGCTGTTAAAACCATCATAAGGTAATTCAAGTATATATTAAAAAATGCATTACATAAAAGAACTGTTTATATCTCAACAACTGGAATCCAAACGGAATGAAACAAAAATTCAGCAAATGTGTATTTGTTTTTGTTTCTTATTGCTCAGAGCAAAGCCAAGGAGTTTAAGTGGCAGAAAGAACACACGTCTCCTATTTAATATTAGGCAGCTGTCATCACCCCCTTGATACAGCATTCACAGGTTATGGTTTGTCTGGCACTGAAATATACATACCCTACCTCCCTGCATAGAGGTGTCAGGAGTCTTCAGTCATCTCCTATGCTATGGTGGATTACATTTTCCAAACAATGAGCACAATTTCTCCCTTAAGGAAACTTGTTATCAAAAGATTCGAGGGATTGGAATGTGTAATACAAAACAGACATGCAGAGAAGAATGAGTTTTATGGCGCAGGAAGAGAACTGACTTTATTGGCTATAAAATAAAGTCCACATGCTACAAGTTGGCCTGAACCCACCTTGTGCATCATGTTTTTCAAATCGACCTGAGGTTACAAACCAGCCAGCCCTTTCATAGCTGGGGGACTTTAGGGGACTTTAAGCCCCTTGGACCTCTCTTAGATAAGCCCCTTAGAACCTGTCTCCTATGAAGAGGGGCTAATGCCTCCCAGGGAAATTGTGAGAAACGGGAGGACACACTGGCCAGTATCAGCGTGTTCTGGGTTGGATGCAGGAGAGTCGTGTCCTGTTAGGCAGAATTATCACCTAGTTATTGTCTCCATTAGGGGATGAAGAGTATGGTTCAAGGAGATGTATGTGGGCGTCAGGTTGACAAGGAGTGGACACCTGAGGATAAGCTGGATGTATCTTCATGGACTAAGGGATGCCCAGATAGCTGGTGAAACATTCGTTCTGGGCGTGACTCTGAGGGTGTTTCTGGAAGAGATTAGCTATGAATCAGTCATCTGAGTAAAGGTAAGGAAGATTGCCCTCACCAATGCTAATGGCATCATCCAGTCTGTTGAGGCCTGAACACAGCAATCAGGCAAAGGAAGGGCAAGTGTGTCCTCCTTGTTTGAACAGGGACACCCGTCTTCTCTTGCCCTTGGTCACTGGTGCTCCTGGTTTTCCGGCCTTCAGACTCGGACTGAGAGACACACCATCAGTTCCCCTGTCCTCAGGCATTTGGACTCAGGCTGAATTACATCACCAGCTCTCCTGGTTCTCCATTACAGAGAACAGATAGAGGGACTTCCTGGTCTCCATAATTTCATAAACCAATCGCTATAATAAATCTCCTCGTGTGTGTGTGTGTATATGTGTGTGTGTGTGTGTGTGTGTGTGTGTGTGTGTGTACATATATATATAAAATTTATAACTATCCTGTTGGTTCTGTTTCTCTGGAGAACCGTGACTAATGCATTACCATAATTTTTGTTGCCCTTCTGACTGGGCTACACAGAACCTCATCAAACCTGGGCACTGCTGGCCTCCATACCTTTGCTTATGTGATCCCTTCTTCCCAGCAGGCTTTTAGAACCTTTGCCTGCCCTACACCAATTGCAAATTTTCTCACAAAGTCCGCCTCTTCCAAAAAAGCTTCCCAGATGCCACCAGTCAGAAGCAATTTGTCCCGGCTCGTCTCCTCAAGCATGATTGTACCTCTGTGATGGCTATTCTATGAGACAGCTGTCAACATGGCGGTCTTGCAGCAACCCTGAGGGGTGGGGGAAGCCTCCTCAACTTGCTCAGGTCCGAAGCCAGGTGTGGCTCCAGATACCTGACTCTTCATCACCTTCAAAGCCATCGATCTTTGCCCATCTCCAGACCACTCTTCACAGAGATCTTTCTCAAATGCAAACCTACATTATCATGGTGATGCCTAAAACCTTCAGTGGCTCTCATCAGTCTGAGGTTGAAGACCCGGGGTCATGATGCCTTGAATGGGGTGACCCTGTCTATCTCTGCAGCTTTATCTTTTGGTTTTGTTTGAGATATAATTCAAATGCAATAAAATTCACTCCTTTAAAGTGTACAGTTCAGTTCTTTTTAAACTAAATTAACAGAGTGGTACAATTATCATCACTGTTTAATTCCAGAATATTTTCATCACCCTCCAAGGAAACCCCCAGACCTATTAGCAGTCACTTTCCATGACCTCCTCAGCCCCAGCCTCTGGCAACCACGAATCTTCTTTCTGTCTCTATGGATTTGCCTATTCCGGACATTTCATATAAATGAAAGCATACAATATGTGCCTTTTTGGGTCTGGCGTCTTTCCCTTAGCATTAGGTTTTCAAGGTTCATCGACATCATAGCATGTATCAGTATTTCATTCCTTTCTATGGCTGAATAATATTCCACCATAGGAATATACCACTTTTTTGTTTATGCATTCGCCAGTTGATGGGCATTTTAGCTGAATAATGCTGCTGTGAACATCTGTGTTCAAGTTTTTGTCTGAACAATATATTTCCATTTCTTCTGGGTATACGCCTAGGAGTGGAAGTGCTTGTTCAGATGACATTCCATGTTTCACTTTTGAGGAATCACCAGACTGTACCATCTCACATCCCTCCAGCAGCATCTGGGGGTTCTGGTTTCCCCCCATCCTCCTCTAGCCTCATCTGGTACCACACTGCTCCTGGGTCTCTGGGTTCTAACCCCATACTTCCTGTTAGTTCTTACATCAGCCTGACTCCCTGTCCCACTGCAAGAGGAGAGTCTTAAATGTGCCTGTGGTTCTAACCTCATCAGACCCAGTGGCTCACTGTCTACCCTGAAATGCAATTCACAGATAGTGTAACTTACCTACTCACATACTGAGGAGAATAAGTGGAAAGAAATCTATAAGAAAATCATATGTATTTTAATGCTGGAAGTCCTGATGAAATAGCCAGGGGCTTGAACCGAACAGGTAGAACCTCTGTGAAGGTGACACCTGCACATGCAGGCAGGTCGAGGTGTGCGGTGTTGGCCACTCGTGCACCACGAGCATGTTGAGTGGAGTTGCTGCCAGCCCTGATGCTCCGGAGAGTGACCAATACGAACCCCCGAGCAAAGTCCAGTTCAGCCTTCTCTCAGTGTACATGGTCCTTGCATTCCAGGAAAATTCAGTACATATTACAACCATGCCAAAACTATTCTGTGTTTAAATGTAAAATAGAGTTAGGTTCTAGGTTAACCTAACTGCTCCTGGTAAGAACCACTGCCATGGGCTTCCCTGGTGTCTCAGTGGTTAAGAATCCGCCTGCCAATGCAGGGGACATGAATATGAGCCCTGGTCCGGGAAGATCCCATATGCCACGGAGCAACTAAGCCCGTGCGCCACAACTACTGAGCCTGAGCTCCAGAACCCGCGAGCCACAACTGCTGAGCCCACGAGCCACAACTACTGAAGCCCATGCGCCTAGAGCCTGTGCTCCACAACGAGAGAAGCCACTGCAATGAGAAGCCCTCGCACCACAACGAAGAGTATCCCCCCGCTCGCCGCAGCTAGAGAAAGCCCGTGCTAAGACCCAATGCAGCCAAAAATAAATAAATAAATAAAATAATTAACAACAACAAAAAAGAACCACTGCCATATGCTCTTCCCTCGGCCTGGAACATTCTTCCCCTCCTTTTTGGCCAGGCACTTCACCTATTCTTTCAAGTCTCAATTTGAAAGGTGCTTTCTGGGAATTCCCTGGTGGTCCAGTGGTTAGGACTCCACGCTCTCACTGCCAAGGGCCCGGGTTCGATCCCTGGTCTGGGAACTAAAATCCCACAGCCATGCAGTGCGGCCAAAAACAACAAAAAAAGAAGAAGGTGCTTCCTCAAGTAAATCTTTCTGGCCTCTTCTCACCAAACTAGTTCAGTATTTAAATACCGTTTGCAGTCACACGTTTATATGGTTTCCTTTTATTAACATCCACCTCCCAGCTCAACTCCCGACCCCATGAGGTCTGGATTTGTGACTTTCCTATCATTGTATTCCCAGCCCTTAACGTAATGCCTGGTATGCAAATATTTGCTGCACGAATACAATAGTGCTCTTATCTATCTCCTTTGTTGTCCTGGGAGTTCTTAGAAGACATTAGTGTGCCAGATTTATCTGTGTCCCTAGCGCTAAAGATAGTTCTTTCTTTTATGTGGAAAACAGTGGTCAAATATTTAATGAGCAAATAAAAGCAAAAGCACAGTTGGGGTCCCAAAGTCCTAATGAATGAGCTAGGGACAGGGTAGGAGGCGTTTCGGTAAATCCTCCAGAAACTGCTGTCATCCTGGGTCGTGCTGGAATCCTTTTTACAGCTGTGCTTTCAATAGAGGACCTTCGTTTTAATTGTGTTAACAATGATTTGAGCTCTAGCCGCTGTGTAACAAACCACCCCAAACCTTAGTGGCTTCCTATAACAGAGAGCTGGTTGTGCCTTTTGATTCTGTGGGTTGGCAATCTGGGTAGTTCTGCTGGCCTCTCTTGGGCTCACTCATGTGACCACAGTCATCTGACAACTCGACAGGGACTGGAGGGTCCACGTGGCTGCACTCACGTACCCAGCAGTGGTCTGGCTGTCAGCTTGGGTGCCACGGCTCCCATCGACGTGGACTTCCGTCTTCTAGGAGGCTAACCCATTCCTCTTCACCGTTGTGGTTCTGAGGTCCCAAGAAAGTGAAAGCAAAGACAGCAGGTGTAAGGTGAAGACTGCTTCCAAAGCTGGAGGGCCATCACGTCCTCCTCGATCTGCTGGTCAACGCAATCACACATTCACGTGGCTATAGCAGCATCAGCTCCTTGCAGGGGGCAGTGGATCCAGGCGGCACGCTCACTGGGATGCTTATTATAATAATCCACCATGGTAATCTCTCTAGAGGATACTCTTCTAGTTCCTCATTCTGGAATCCAAAGGGCAGCTCTGGGTGTTTCTTGTGAATGGAGTGTCCTCTGGGACCCTGAGTCTCCCCTTCAAACGTGGCATCTTGTCTGGGCCTGGAGATAGAGTTGGAGAAGGTGGAGATTAGGTTGAATGCGTTCTCTTCCAGATTTTGTTCGGTTTCATCTGGAGAGCAGGGTCTCAATTTTGCTTTGGTTATAAGTCATGATCTCATTTTATCTCCCCGCCATTTGCCTTTGCTTCTTTTCCAACTCAACTGCAATAAAGAGTCGAGTTAATGGAGCATTCTGGCTAGTTCAGCAGATTTTACTACAAAAGGACCTCAGGGTTGAGAGAGTTGATTCTAGAGCAAGACTCCTTGAGTTAGAATCCTGGCTCTATCAGTTACCTGCTGTGGGACCTTGGGAAAGTGGCTTCACCTTCCTGTGCCTCGGTTTCCTCCGCTTAACGTGGGGATCATGAGGCCGAGGGCAGTGGTTGTGAGGATGGAGTGAGGTAGTCAGTGCAAATCACTTAGAGCAGGCACAGGACAGTCACCACCCCAGACAACTGGGGAAGAGCCAGATCAGGGCATTTGCACACAGGTCAGGCAGATGGTCTAGGGCTTCTGCCATAGGTGTTTCTCTTGCGGGGGCGGGTGGAGATGGGGGTGGGAGAAGAGAAGGTGGCTTCACTAAAGAGTGGTTTGCAATCTCTCTTAGTATATCTGTGAGACAGGAAAGCCTCCATGTGTGGTGACTTTTGCTCATAACTGCCTCTCATTGCAGCCCTGTTACGAGGTATTTGTGCTTTCAGTATAAATTATAAATCTAAACACATGCAGGGTTTGTTTTTCCCCCAAAGCAGATTCCAACCAGCATGAAACCAGCCAATCCAAATAAATTGTGCGCTTAAGTCCATTGTTTCCAGCAACATGTAAACTGTTGGGTTGTAAAGAATTGCTTTGAAGAAGGCGCCCCATTAGTGCTTCAAGCATCAGGGTTCAATTTAGGCTGCGCATTTTTTGAAGAGTTTACTAGAAATTTGTGGCAAAGGAAGACATGCATCGGGGTGGGTGGAGGGGAAAGGGTTTTTATCAAATTATACAAGATGCATTAAGAGGATGTTGTCATAAAAGCACAAAATAAAGCCACAACCCTGAACTCCAGGAGAAATGCAGAATTACTTGGCTGGGGAAATCATTCTGGGAATGCAAAGATCACTTCCAGTGTTATGTTTGTAAGGAAATGACAGTCACCGAGTGGAGAATGTCAGGTCCTCTGAGAAACCCTGTCAGCACTCACGTGCAGAACGCTATTTACTTAACTGGAGTTGGTTCGGAAAATATTTGACTCTGGAGGGTCCCTAAGGGAGCATGGAGGGCATCTGGGATTTTCCTTCAGGACAAGACTTGGCCTTTGCTAATCCCCCCAGCTGATAAGACTCCCAGATTTCAGGGCAGATTCATTGCTCCGCTGAACCGAGGTTTATGGCCCAGCCTGAGGCCAGAGCGGGGACCTGTCATTCCAAATGCTTCCCCAGCTCAACAGAGCCAGCCTCTATCTCTTGAATCAGTTGTTGGTCACTGTGGAGCAGAGGTGCAAAGAACGGGACCCTGAGCCAAGATGGCAGTGGAGGGGAAGACTGGCAATGACAGATCAGGATATTTATCTCCAGGAAGAATCCAGCAACTGGATGTTCTCTTCGGTGCTGACGGGCTGATAAGGGAGGGGAGTTCTGATCCTACTACCTGTAGGAAAAGGACGGATTTTACCAACTGGGATGAACTTCCTCCCATCAAGCTCAGCCCCGTGCCTTCCTGAATGGGAGACCCCTTCGCCACCCAGACTTTGTTCCCTGTATCTGCAGGAGGCTGGGGGTTTGAAAAAAGCTCAGCTGGGAGCAAGGCCACTGGGTTCCAGTTGGACTTTTCCATGAAAATTAGACAACGACTTAATCCAGCCATCATTTGTCAAGCACCTGCTCTGCTCTGGGCACTCAGTTTGCAATGGCGCACACGGCAGTCGTGGCCTTTCCTCTCGGGTGGAGAGGGAGGAGGAAACAGCAATCCCGTGGGATGATGACGCTGATGATGATGGCAACCACATCTATTTAATAGGAGCCAACCGTGTGCCAGGCAGGGTCTTCGCACTTTACATATAATGTCTCAGTGCTTCTCACCTCTAATGTGCATATGAATCATTTTGGGATCCTGTGAATCTGGTTCAGAAGGTCGGGGGTGAGGCCTGGGACTCTGTACTAACAAGCTCCCAGGTGACGCCCCATCTGCTGGCCCATAGACTGAACAACAAGCTATTGTTTCATCTCATCCTCACAACAACCCAATGAGGCTCTATAGTTACTCCCATTTTACAGATGAGGAGATGGAGAGGTCAAGTGACTTGCCCAAGGTCATTCAGTCGGGAAGAAGAGGAGCCAGGATTGGGCACCAGGGCCTGTGTGCTTACACAGTTTTGCAACGATGAGACAGCGAGGCTGCCCGGGAGAGGGTCTCCACACCAGAGGGGGGGTTCGGAGAAAGGTTTGGAGAATGTGGCTCCTTAGTGGGCTCCAAAAGGGTAAGGATTAAGGTCTTAAATGGGTAAAAGCCAGGAGGGCGTGGGAGATGGCCAAGGGGAGAGAGTTCTGCTGGGGGAACCACGGGAGAGAGCCAGGCACATTAGAAGGACGAGGGGGCAAAGCAGGAGAGGGGTAGAGTCCCAGGCTCTGCAGGGCCCCCAAGGCTGCGGGTTTGGCCTTTCCCCAGGGCCAGAGAACAGAGGTTCTCTAGGAGGAGTACAGTAATCTTTCTGTTTACTTATCCTTCCCTGGTGACACACTTCCCTGGGGCATCGTCTCCATTCTCGAAGGTGAAGGCGGGGGAGGAAGGGCCCTCCCTTACTGCCCCGCCCACCTGGCCCTTACTACCTGGGCTGAAATTAGCACTTGGCGTTGTAGGTTTCTGTTTACATGCTTGCCTCCCACTAGAACATTTCCTCCTTCTTCATCTCTGTCCCCGAAATCCCCAGCCTGGCACGTGGGATGACATCATCTGCCCTGCTGACGTCACAGGATGCTGTGAGGGGTAGAGGTGGGGAAATGGTGTGAAAGTGTTACAAATGCTGTGCTGTTGGAAGTTGTGTGCCTGTGAGGGTGGCAGAGAAGATTCTGCGGGTGACAGGGAGTGAGTGTGGCCACGCAGGGACTTGAGAGGGTCCTTTGGAGTCGCCACAGATCTCCCTGCCAGGCCACATCTTAGCCTAGCTTCCCCCAAAGGCCAGCAACTCAGCACCACCTTGACAATTTGGCTATGCTCATTTGCCACCTGGGCTCTTATGTACTAAACATTTTTCTTTACATTGATTTACTTTCTCTCCCAACTGTTTTGTTTCAACAAATTTCAAACCTGCAGCAAAGTTGGAAGAATAGCTTCAAGAACCCCTGGGACAGGACTTCCCTGGTGGCACAGTGGTTAAGAATCTGCCTGCCAATGCAGGGGACACGGGTTCAATCCCTGGTCCGGGAAGATCCCACATGCCTCTGAGCAACTAAGCCTGTGCACCACAACTACTGAGCCTATGTGCCGCAAGGAAGAGTAGCCCCCCTTTGCCACAACTAGAGAAAGCCTGTGAGCAGCAACAAAGACCCAATGCAGCCTCAAAACAAATAAAATTAAAAAAAAGAACCCTGTATCCCTCTCACCAAGACACTCCAATTGTCAATATTTTGCCACATTTGCTGTCTCTCTGTTTTTCTCTGTACATACAGTTAAAAAAGGCAACATGCAACCACAAATAACAAGTGTTGGCGAGGGTGTGGAGGAAAGGGAACCCTCGTGCACTGCTGGTGGGAAGGTAACTTGGTGCAGCCACTATGGAGAACAGCATGGAGGTTCTTCAAAAACTGAAAATAGAGTTACCATATGATCCAGCAGTCTCACTGCTGGGTATGTATCAGAAGAAAACGAAAACACTAGTTCAAAAAGATACATGCACACCTATGTTCATAGTAGCATTATTTACAATAGCCAAGATATGGAAGTAACCTAACTTTCCATCAACAGAGGAATGGATAAAGAAGATGTGGTATATATATCTACACACACACACACACACACACACACACACACACACACCCCCTTATAAACACACACATATGCACACATACATATAAACACACATAATGGAATGAAAAGAATGAAATTCTGCCATTGGCAACAACATGGATGGACCTAGACAGTATTATGCTTAGTGAAATAAGTCAGGCAAAGAAAGGCAAATACTCTATGTTATCACTTATATGTGGAAGCTAAAAATTGAAACAAACGAATGTATATAGTAAAATAGAAACAGACTCACAGATACAGAAAACAAACTAGTGGTGACCAGTGGGGAGAGGGAAGCGGGGAGGGGCAAGATAGGGTAGGGGATTATGAAATACAAATTACTATGTATAAAATAGATAAGCAGGGCTTCCCTGGTGGCGCAGTGGTTGAGAGTCCGCCTGCCGATGCAGGGGATGCGGGTTCGTGCCCCAGTCCGGGAGGATCCCACACGCTGCGGAGCGGCTGGGCCCGTGAGCCATGGCCACTGAGCCTGCGCGTCCCAAGCCTGTGCTCCCCAACGGGAGAGGCCACAGCAGTGAGAGACCCGCTTACCACACACACACACACAAAAGATAAGCAACAAGGATATATTATATACAGCATGAGGAAATATAGCCATTGTTTTGTAATAACTTTAAATGGAGTATAATCTATAAAAATATTGAATCACTATGTTGTACACCTGAAACTAATATTAATATTGTAAATCAACTCTACCTCGATTAAAAAAAACAAAGAACAGCAACAGCAAACAAAACCATGGACTTATTTTTTTCTGGGTCCATTAAACATAGTTAAATAAACTTTCAATTTTATTTACTTATTTTTCTTTCAGCTTTATTGAGATATAATTACATACAGCACTGTATAAGTTTAAGGTGTACAACATGATTGGACTTATATACGTCATGAAATAATTACTGCAATAACTCCAGTGAGCATTCATCATCTCATACAGATACAAAATAAAGGAAAAAGAAAGATTTTCTCCTTGTGATGAGAACTCTTAGGATTCACCCTCCTAACAACTTTCACATATAATGTACAGCAGTGTTGATTATATTAACTGTGTTGTGCATTACATCCCTAGTACTTATTTATCTCATAACCGGAAGTTTGTACCTTTTGACTACCTTCATCCAATTCCCCCCTCTCCCAAACCCCCATCTCTGGTAACCACAAATCTGATCTCCTTTTCTATGAGTTTGTTTTTGAACAACTGACCTACAACACTATGTGAGTTCCTGTTACACAACATAGTGATTCGATATTTCTACACATTACAAAATGATCACCACTAAGCTTTCAATCTTGGAATAGTTTGAAACTTACAGAAAAGTGGCAAAGACGGTACAGGGAACTCTACATACCCTGCACCCAATTTCTAATTGCCCCTCTTGTCATCTTACATTGCTATGGTACATTTGTCATAACTAATGACCAATATTGATACATCATTATTAACTAAACTCTGTGCCTCATTAAGGTTTTGTTAGATTTTCCCTTAGTTGACGGACTCCCTTTTAAACTTAAAAAAATTACAAATAGGAAAGTGGAAGACAGTGGAAAACCGTGATCACTTGCCAAACAGGATTCTAGATGGATGCTGTTGGCTGCTGGCTGACCTAAGCCTGAGGCCTGCTTTTTCTTTGTCAGAAAGAGAGATGAGTAGACGGTAGGTAGAGGTGTTGTTAAAGACAGATTAGCACAAAGCTGAGACTCTGTCCCAGGCCAAATGGGATGGGAAGAGAATTGCCACTGGAGTAAAATGACGTTCCCACTCTAGGGGCAGTGCTGTTCAGTGCCTTGTGTGTCACCCAAAGTCATCTTGGGCACCGACCCTATGCGAGGCCCACTTTGGGAACGGCATGGTCTCGCTCTGCCACACCCTCAGATGGCTGGAAACACCAAGTCTGAGACTGCCCGGCTCCAAAGCTGGGGCTCCTTTCTGCCCTGAAGGATGAGGAGGAGGGGCTGGTGCCCCCACTGGCTCGGGGCTGTGAGAAGCATCATTTGTCTTCTTTGCAGTAACTCCCCAGTTGAATTCCCAAAGCCCGCAGGCACTGGACAAGGGGGGCACGGAAAGCATTCTGGTGAATTCCATCACATCACAGCACATGCGAAGCACCTTGTGTGGCGTGCCAGGCTCGCCTGCCCGTCGTGCCTGTGAGATGTGGTCCTGCACTTGGCTGGTGAGTGGGAGAGAGACGGCTGAGCTGAAACCATGCTTCTCGGCAGCCTTTTCTTGGCATGAAGTCCAAACTTGTTCACTCCTTTAAAACAAGCTTCAAAATGATTTTCATGTTTTCTAAGTTAGAGTAGGTGACATTGCTTCCTGAAAACCAAGCCGTCAACTTTCCAATACTTTGCTTTCAAATATAGATCTGCTGGCCTCCTTTCCAGGAGACCTAAACCCACTCCGGAGTAACTTTGACAGCTCCCTGGCTCTTAAGGAATTTCACTCAGTGCAAAGTCACTTTCGGCTCTGGGTCCCAACACCTGACTAGAGGTGATCAAATGGGAGTGCTTGTAGAACTTCTGGGTTCACTCCTCAGGACTGCTGTTCAGTTCTCAGCCGACAGATTATAGAATTCTTTGAGCTAGTCCAAGGAGGCAAACGGGTGCATGAAATTTTCTCCGAGTATGGGGTGCAATGTCACTGGTGAAGGAAGCTGGTTGGGAATCTAGGTAATAGATGAATCCATTTTTACTTTTCAGAATGCAGCTGCTACAGGTAAGAGCACCACGCTTAAACTTCTGCCTCCCCCACTTCCCAGAGGTAACGGCTCAGTGTGGTTTATATCCTTACAGACTATTTTCCTGGCTTTATGTGTTTCCACAGCATTTCATTTTATGTGTGTATAAGGGTGGAGGGTTACACAATCAGGATGATATTGAGAGTATCATTCTGACCCTCTTTTCACTCAATAATATGTCTTGGAGACCCATCTCCATTGTTACATACAGATGCAGCTCACCCTCTAAATCCCTGCCTGGAATAGTACGATTCTTTCATATTCTATTTAACCAGTCATTTTTTTTTGACGGATATTTATTTCCAATGTTGCCTGTGATAAACCTTTTTTTTTTTTTTAAGCAAACGTCTATGTGCATGCCACCTTGTGGACGTGCATTAAGTGATGTTCAGGGTGGCAGCTTATGCTCATTTCTGGTTTTTAAAGGTCTTGCCAAATTACCGTTCAGAGTATGTGTGTTCGTGGCTGTGGGAAGGGGTGTCAGTTTCTCTTCTTTGGGGCTGTTTATTCCTGATTTCTTGTCTGCAGTGGCTGCAGGGTGGCACGGAGCCAAGGGGCAGCAGAGAGAAATTTATCCCTAGGTGTTACAGGCTGGGAGGCACCATGGCTGGGGGGTGGGCTCTCCGTGGTGGCGATGAATGGGGCCTTTGTTCCTGGGTCCATCCCTGAGCAGAACCCGAAATCCGAAAGCCGAGATGTGCCGAGGTGACCAAAGGAGCAGTGCCTCGTATCTGGACTCCACCCTTGACTGGGACACACCATCAAGTTCATAGGAGTTCTACACACCCATGTAATGGGGGTTGGGCGGCGGGGCAAACCCTGAAATAATTAGGTTGTAAAGAAAGAAAAGAGGCAGTAAAAGAGGCTGACCACTAGCTGTAAAGATGTAAAGGGAAAAGGCCAAGCTAATTTACATCCCAGGAGAAGTGGGAGGTGCAGAGGGGGCTTGGGGGGAACCAGGACCAGAGGAAGGGCTGTACGGAGGACCGGCTGTGGGACAGACGCAGGGAACAGATGGGAAGGAGGGAAGAAAGGAGGGAAAGGAGGAAGAGTGAGGAGAGCGACTCGGAAGTGGCAAGGTAAGAACAGGGAGAAGGGGGCGGGGAGCGAGGGGGAGGCTGGGTCCCGTCTGTTTGTGATTAGCACGAAGCCCGGTGCACAATGAGTAAACAGAAACTTCCAGGCCTCCCCACACCCCCCTCTGAGGCAAAGCAGAAATCAGATGATCTGTGATTAATCGTGGAGAGTTCAGGACACGACCACAAACGCTGTACGGACTTGAAATTAGCTGCCTTTCCCGGTCCCCTTGCCAAGATGCGAGTGGGGGTGGGCCGTGAAGGGGTGGGGCTCCGCCTGCAGGGGGCCAGCATGGAATTCTCCCTGCAAGAGCTCAGAGTGACACTGACGGGCAATCGGCCGCGGCCAGAGCGGCAGGCAGCATCCGGGGGGAACGGGGCCGGCTGGG
>NW_006770868.1:1538070-1583371 GCF_000442215.2 Lipotes vexillifer
GGGCGGGCCCAGGCGGGCTTCCTGGAGCCCCAGCTCCGCGGCCGCCTGCACCCTGACACAGGCCGGATAAGAGCCCGGCTGCTTTATCGGAGCCCGGCTGGCGGCCGCGCGCCGTCCCCACGGCACCACGAGGAAGATCGCGGGCAGGGGCTCCTCCGAGGCCATCTTCCGAGCGGCCAGTCCCGACAGGCTGGTCTCCCGAGCCCCGCAGCCGATGGGAGCCGACGCTTGCTTCAGCGATAGAGAAAGCCGGGTTGCTTCCAGGAGGACGGCGTGACACGGCCCTGAATGTCGAGACCTGCTCGATGGTGAGTGCGAAGCGACTGCTCCGTGTGCAGCTGGTGTGGACCAGACTTTACAGGGAGTCGGGGTATGAGGAGGGCATCCGCACATCCCACCTGGAACTCCCCAAGCGCTGAGGCTGAGATGAGATGGCAGCATCTTGCTGTGTGGCCTTGGGCAACTTCTTTCCCCTCTCTGGGCCTCCCTTTGTCCATCCCTACAATGAGGGGTTGAACTTTATGGGGCTCTTACTATGACTACTGTTTTTTTCTTGTTTTTAGCAGCGCCGGGCAGCTTGCAGGATCTTAATTCCCCGACCAGGGAATGAATCCTGGCCCTTTCAGTGAAAGTGCAGAGTCCTAACCACTGAACTCCAGGGAATTCCCTATGAATGCTATGTTTTGTGGGTCTGCTGCATGCCAGGCACTGTGCCAGGCTTTGCTGAAGCTTTAGCTCAGAGAATCCCCATGAGCCCCTGGCAGGACAGGGATTATTGCTCTTATTCTCGTTGTACATTGAGCAAATGGAGGCACAGAGAAATGAAGTGACTTGCCCAAGGTCACACAGCTGGTCAGTGGCAGAGATGAGAATCAGATCTCAGAAACTCTCCACCTCCAGGAGCAGCTGGGACTTCTGTGTTCTCTGAGTCTGTGACTATCCCAGGAAGCAGAGGTGAAGGAGGACAGGGTGTCAGGGGAGTGTCATGTGTACGAGGAAGCAGAGCAGTGGGACAGACGAAGCAAAAGGCTGATCAGCCTGCAACTATTTAGAGGGTATGTCAGCCCAGGGATGGGCAAGGGCTCCTGGCTTGAATGGAGAGGGCCTGATGCCCCTTGCTGTACAAGGCTCCCGGGGAATGAGAGAAGAGAGTTAATATTAGGCAGGGGTGGGGAGAGCTGGGGGTGGGGAGAGTGGCACATGCCTCTATGAGGTTTTGTTCCAGTTTTATTTTGCCTTTTCAAAAATCTGTTTCGAATCATTCTGGTCCCCCACTGCTCCTCTGGACGAAACAGAATTGTGAAACACATACAGTGCTTTCCACATGCCTCCCTTGGGGGGAATCACATATTAATATTATCGTAGGCTATTTGCATATACATCCCTGAAGCTGTGGTGACAGCAGCCAAGAGATAAGATGCAGATAAAGTCAGCTAGTGTCTCCCTGGCAGCGACAAGGAGGATGCATGTTACATCAAGGGCGGGGAAATCCACAGCAGGGCATGTGGCAGGTGGGAAATCCCTTGGGTGCAAGCCATCTGGGTAGAGCTGGAAGTCCCAGCACCCAGATATGGCCTCCTCTTTTCTCTTCCCTTGGAAAATTCCATCCCTCAGCAGCTCTGTACTCACTCCTTTTCTTTCTGGGACTGACCCAGACCCTCTGTCTTGGGCTTGAGTCGAGACCCGACTGGTGGTCCTAGCTCAAGAGTGACCGACTTGTCCCAGGAGACCCCCTCAGTCCCGGGACAGTTGGTCACATTACACAGTTCTGCCCTTGATTTCTGTAATCTTGTGCAAGTCACTCCCCTTCTCTCATCTATAAGACGGGATTATTTTAGGAAATCTCTAAAATCTCTTTACAACCCTAAATTGCTGTGACTCTGGCTGGAAGGCACTTATGTTCTAAACGTGGGTGAGACACAAGCTTAAATAGGAGGAAAATCTCCGCATCAGGGAAGGCACCGGAGGAGGCTGGGATTAAGATGGGCTTGAAGAAGTGATTGCTGGCCTGCAGAGCCCCGTGACTGCTGTCAGCGAGAACAGTCCTAGGGCCTTCAGAAAAGCCTCATGAAATGCTGAAAGCCCAGCTCAGTCCCGCAGCTTAGGTTTGGCACAGAGTGATTTAACCCAGATGTCTGCCACTTACAGAGCCCTCACCTACGTGTCATTGGAAGCTCAGCACCCCCAGGGTCCCCCAGTTCTTTCTGGGGAGCTCCAAAGGGATGTTTCACATTGGCTTGCAAACTGGTCCCTCGCCTCTGCCGCCAAGGCCACTGGGAGAAGCTTCACTGTTGCCAGCACCCATCTGGTGGGGCCAGACTCCAACTGCTTAGTGCCTGAGCTGCTCTGGGTTCTGGGCAGAGGTGGAGGGAAGGGCTTCCTCCCCAGCCCGTGACACTCTCTGCCATGTGGGCCCTGCACGGGTGGTGTGCTGGAGCCAGCTTGGACGGGCTCACAAAAGCCGACTGTCAGTTCAGGAATTTGGTGAACTCATTGCTAACCAGAGCCATTGCTAAAAATTAAGCTACATAAACTTATAATTAAATAAATTTAATTAAAAACAAAGGTCGTGGGGCTTCCCTGGTGGCGCAGTGGTTAAAAGTCCGCCTGCCAATGCAGGGGACACGGGTTCGAGCCCTGGTCCGGGAAGATCCCACATGCCGCGGAGCAACTAAGCCCATGCGCCACAACTACTGAGCCTGTGCTCTAGAGCCCGCGAGCCACAACTACTGAAGCCCACACACCTAGAGCCTGTGCTCTGCAACAAGAAAAGCCACCACAGTGAGAAGCCTGCGCACCTCAACGAAGAGCAGCCCCCGCTCGCCGCAACTAGAGAAAGCCTGCGCACAGCAACGAAGACCCAACGTAGCCAAAAAATAAATAAATGAAATAAATAAATTAAAAAACAACAAAGGTTGTAAGTACTCAAAACTCATCACTTTCCAGTTTTTAAAACTACATGTTACTGTTACTGGTTCTCCTGGGGATATTCACGTCCGGTGTGTCTGTCTGGTGGGAACACCCCCTAACAGTGCACTATTGCAGATCTCTTCCCAATTCCATTTTTTGCGATTTAAGTTGGTAGCCTGAAGTCGGCCATGGTGGGAGTAATTTCACTACGGGAATTGGCAAACAGTACAGCTCAGGGCTTGATTTATTGTTTTGTTGATTGTCTAGGTCAACAGGCAAAGTGATCTAGACAAAGAAAGGGAGGGAGAAAAGGATGATGCAGGTTAAACACAAAAGTGCGTCATATCTTTAATTGTTACAGTGGGAATAACACCAAAAAGCAGGGAAGCTGCACACTTCACTGACAAACCAGGAGAGTTCCGACCTGCTCTTTGGTGTCTCATTTGTGTCTCAGTCCTTAAGGTAAAGTCAGATATCAGCCAACGTTCTGGAAAGAACTACAGTCACTCATCAATTATAACCATAGGGGGACAACAGATACAAGAGTTGGGGGCAAAAATCAACAAAAACGTCCTGTGTGAATCAACTGAGTATATGAAATTTATAAAGGGGGGGGCAATTGTACATTTTATGTTTATCTGTAAGTTGTGGGCTACACATCCTTTACATCAATACAATCTATGTAAACCTGAGTATATATGTGTTTATATGTGCAAGCATGAGTAAGTGCCTATATTTGTACACATGTGTGCACGTGCATACCCACACATACACTTTCCCCTGGAAAGCTGGCTGTTAAACCTTTACCAACACATCACTGGCCCCATAGCATATATGCTTGTGCCCAGGGTCTTAGAAATCTTGTCATGGACCGTCCTCAGCTCTCACCCAAAGGGATTCAAACTCCAGGCACTGGGCCTTGGACACAATCCCTCAACTTCCTTCCTCCTCCTCAAACAAACCCAAGAGCCAAACTCCTCTCTCCTGCCCTGAGCGCTGGAATGGATGCAGAGATTGGGAGGGTCAGAAGGTGTTATTTGCACAGGCTGCATCCAGGGCCCCAGGCAGCACAAAGGCCCTGGGTCCCCGCATTCTCGGTGCCCCCCATTCGTGCCCCCCCACCCCGCCCCTCCACATTCGCAGGGCGTTTCCGGGTCCCATCAGGGACAGCTCCCTGTAAATTCCATCCCTTTTCAGATCTCGCTCCTGCCATCCTTGATTTTCATGCACAACACATGATTCTCTAATCAAAATGGCGTCTTGGAACATGGAGGAGGAACAGCTAAGCCAAACCTATTGGAAAGTTCAGACAACTTTCTATTTTTAGAAAGCCTAGGAGCCAGGTGGGCCCTTTCCAGTCTCCCAGGCCCGCAAGCAAGCGAGGAAAATATTTCTCATTCCCCTGTTCTGCCTTCTTACAGGCCTAGCCAAGGAGGAGGCCCAGGTGGGGACACTGGCCGCCTATGAGAAGTGAGGCTGGGATGGCAGGAAGCGAGCCCCGCCCACAGCAATCTAAAAAAGGAGCTAAACCAGGGTTTTTGGATTCTTTTATTTTGCCTGTAGGAAGGGCAATCCTGACTTTAAATCTCAGTGGGTCCCGCTCCAGGTAACCACTGTATGTTCTTTCAGACCATTCATTCACTCGTATATGTAATTTTAATGTTCAAAAATGAGGTCATTCTTACATTTTATTCTGCATCTTCCTTTTCTCACTTGACAATACACCCTGGGCGTCTTTCCCTGTTAGCACATGAAGACCTAAACCACTCCTTTCAATGCCTGCATAACAGAAGCCCCAGGAGGTTGTGAGAAGGGAGCCGTTTGGACAACCACATATCTATTTTCAAACCAGGTCTCAAACTTTCTTGACTGCAAAACACATGAGTAGAGCCCAGCTGCTTCCACTTTTCAGTAAAAAAGACATTCTGTTGGCTCTACCCTCAACCTGTCTCTGGAAGCTGCTGGCTTCCCATCACCTCCACTGCCGCCACCCTCGTCCCTGCGGCCATCATCCCTCTCTGGACTGTTGTGGTTGCCTCCTCACGGACGTCTCTGCTTCTCCTCTTGCCTCTCTGATGGGCTGTTCTACACCTGCAGCCAGCAGGTCTTATTAAAAGGAAGTCAGATCCTGCCCCTCCTCTGCTCAGGACACCCTCCTCCCCCAGGCCTGGCTCCCTGCTACTAACCACTGCCATCAGGCCCCGCAGAATCTGGACCTCATCTCCAGATTCTGCCCTGCCCTGCCCCTCGCCACACTCACTGTTCTCAAGTGAGCCAGGCTCAGTACTGCCTCAGGACCTTTGCACTTGCCTTCCCCTCTGCCTGGGACACTCATTCCCAGATCTCCACATGGCTCACTCTGTACCTCTTTCCATCATCTAAAAATAATATATTATTTTTCTTTTTCAAAATATCCTCTACTAGAATGTGAGTTTCCTGAGGGCAGATTTGTTTTTTTTTTTTTTTTTTGCCTTGTTTTGTTCAGTGCTGTATCCCATAGTAGGTACTCAGTTAAGACTTATGGCATATTTGCTTTGCTACGTTGCCAAGGGTGACAAAGCAGTCAGACTGAATTAGGGTCCCTGGGAACCTCTAGCTGCACGCTACATTTCATTTATGAATACCGCATTTTAATAGCCTGCGCTAACTCACCAAGCGGCCGCTCCTTTGCAAAACAGTGAGAGTCTGTGGAATCGTGCATCCTCACATGTGCCTGTCAGACCAACCAGGCCCAGGTTCCAGGCTCTTCATGTGGCCCCTGTACTCACCACCCCCACTTGTCTGTCTCAGGTGGGCTTGGAGGACCCGGTAAACAACCCTCTCTTTCTTACCTGAGTTCGGATAAACCCAGGAGTCAGGCAGGTGATGGGACACGGATTCTGTCTTGGCCAGGTGTCTGTCACCGTGCTGTCCCTTGAATTGAATCACCTCTCCCACCACCCAGTGCTGCCGGCAGCCCTCTGCTGATGAGCGAGCCTAGCATCGCCCTCCAAACTCACTCCCCAGGGGAGAATGAGGGGAGGGGAAAGCCCTGCAGGTGGAGGCATGAGGAGGTGGGCTTAAGTGGTGCCTCCAGACCATTGGTTGCGCCCACCCGCCAGATGCCAGATAGGCTGATGACTGGTTGACAGAAGCGGGAATGGCCCAAGGTCTTCTCTCACTTGCCCAGTGGCACCCATTAGATCCCTGGTTCCCAAATCCAGGTCCAGAGAGCTTTCCTCAAGTCTTTAAAAAATGGACCTCAGGTGACTTGAATTAATCACAACCCAGGTGAGAGAGACAATTGAATGTCCCCATTTACCCACCCAACCCACAAACAGCTGTGACAATTATTTATAACCAGGTAGGTGCTCCTTCACACTGTGGTAACTACTATTTGAATTTTGTGTTTATCTTTCCCTTGGTTTTTAAAAAATTGTAGTAAGATATCCATAATATAAAATTTACCATATTAACCATTTTCCAGGATACAATTCTGTGGCATTTAGTACACTCACAATGTTTTGCAATCATCACCATCATCCATCTCTGGAATGTTTTCATCATCCTGATTTCTCTTGTTTAAAAAAATAGTATTATCATTCACATATTTATGCCATAATAATATATTATTTAATTTTACTTATTTTTGAACTTTATAAAAAGATATATGTTGTCTTGTGGTACCTATGTGTTCTTAACTCATTTTATCACTAAAATTCATCTGTGGCTGCATATGGCTTGCTGTTGATTCATTTTCACTGCTGTATACTATTCTGCGGTATGCCAGAATTTGTTTTCCAAGTCTATGGGTCTTTGGGTTGTTTCCATTTGTCTGTTTGCTGTTATAAACAGAATTGCTTTGAGCATTCTTGCACTTGTCCTAGTACATTATTGCTGGCGTGTGTCTCAGACGTGTACCCAGGAGTAGGATTGCTGGGTCATAGGGAATATGAAATAATATAATGAACTATTTTCCAAGGTGGCTGTACCGATTCACACCCACCCTCAACCATGTGGCATTTGTCAGATGTCTTACTTTTTTGCCACTTGAATGAGTGGAATTTCCCCTGGATCTCGACCACCACCACATAGACAGGCCCAGCTGCCATCGACTCTGTCTCTCCAGGTCAGAATACCCAAGCCTGAGCGGGCTGTGGGTTCCTGATGTGCCACATCTTTGTGGTACGGCTGCTCCCGGAGGGGAACCGAGCCTGACAGCTGTGCTATAGGAAGGAAAATGTGGGGTAGGGATTAAAGACCTTGCCCTGATAGCACCGACCTCTCCTTCCTCCCCTTCCCCTGCTTTTATTTAGTCTGACTCTCATCACATGTGGGAAACAGTGTGACGTGGGTAAGGGTAAATCCTCACCGTGAGACAGGCACTTTTCCACACACTTTACATGTATTGCTGTAAATTCATTCAACCCTCAGGTCCCAAAAGTGGAGGTGCTCTTATAAGCCCCACTTTACAGGTCTGGAAACTGATGAACAGAGAGGTTAAGTAACTTGCCTGGAATCACACAGAGTTGGGTTTGGATCCAGCTTCTCTGGCTTCCTCTGGAGTTTATTCCCCCTCTTGGTAGAGCTTAGCAGTTAAGTGTTGCAAACTCTTCAGTCCTACAGACTTGGGTTCAAATCCTGGATCCCCTACCACTGTGCTGTGTGACTCTAGGCCAATTACTTCACCTCTCTGCACCTCTAAAGTGGCAAGAGCTCTCTTTTCCAGAAGCCTCATGAAGTGTTCCTTTCTTGTGCCGTATTGTTTCTTGTCGGGTTGTATGCCCATTCCTGAAATATCCCTGGAATACGCTCCTTGGCATGAGCAACTGACAAGGCTTATCCTTGGAGCTGAGGGGGAATCAATTCTACCCAAACCAGTGTCGGCAAATCAGGGCCTGAGGTGTCCCAAAGCTAGCTGCTGTTCTTGGGAGAAGGGCAGGGGTGCTGGGCAACAGAAGTGGAGACGTCCACTCAAGTCTGGACTGGTCTGGCCATTGACCTTGGAGACCATCTTATTCCCAGAAGGGCAGACCGGGATGAGTGGTGACTGGCACAGGCCGTCTCTGGCCTCGCCCATGTGAAGCTGACGGTCATGCTCGGGCCATTGCACACACTCGTCTGGAATACCTATTCTGAAGGGTAATTCCCAGGGAGAAAGCATGTTTATACTTTTTTGGTGGGGGGAGGATTCCATTTCTGTTGCCAATTAGTTCTGCTTGAGAACAGCTTTTCTCAACACCAACATGTTGGCCGTCTAGGCTCAAGTTCTCTTGATTAGCTCAAAGTGGGGGAGAAAAGTGATTTTTCTTTCCTTCCTGTGCCCCCAACCGTGATACCCGGCTGTTAGTGATGAAGGGGGTCCTGTAGCTCGTTTAGTTTTCCTTGTCATGACTCCAGGAAAGGCTGTAAAAATCATCAGTGGGCCCCGCGGGCCGTAATTGGCTGGAGGGGAAGTTGGCTACCACGGCGGCTGAGTTATCAGAATCCATTTCAGACGAGGACGCCTCAGTCAAGCCTCTAGGCTGGCACAGGGCAGGGAGCGCTGAAGGGTGTCTCCGTGCCTCTCTTCCTTCCCGGGTTCCAAGAGCTCCAGGGCTCTTGTCAAGACAGAGAAGCTGGGAGAGCATGTGGCAGGCTGGTCCCCAGCCAGCCTCTGTTGCCCGCACCAAATCTCAGCTCCGCTCTTCATGGCCATGAGCCGTGGATGAGGGACTTGAGCTTTCTGTGCTCACTTTCCTCATTTGAAAGTGATGGTCGTGGTCCCTCCTGAGATTGCTGTAAGGACCAAATGAGTGGATACACTTGGAAGAGACCCTGACCACATGTAAAGTCCTTCCTAAACGTCAGTTTTTATTATGGACTCAGGATCTCCTCTGACGCTTGAGTCATATGTGATTGTACCAGAGTATCTTAACCCAGTACCCTGTTGACAGACGTGACATCGGTTCCAATCTTTTGTGATTGCAAGTCATGCTGCGTTGAATGACCTTTAGCTTTGTGTATCCACACCTCCCCGGGGTATGTGAACCCCACGATAACCTTGGCTCTGGACTTTCCTCCCCGGGGCCTGCAGAATGAGGAGAGATGAGTGGGCCATGGGCCAGCCCCAGCCTGGCATGCAGACTGGCCTGTGGGGCAGGGCAGGGGCAGGCCCTCCCGAGCCAGGTGGGACAGATTCCTTCTGAGTCTCTCAGAGGAGTGAGGCCATCTGGTCCCCAAGTTTCTGGCAAATGCCTGAGCTGGCCTGGAAAGAGGAAATCTGTGCAGGTTCAGCCCATCTTTTGCGATCCTCTTCCTCCAGGAAGACCCCTGGGATCTCTGTTCCAATACTCTTGGCTGTCTCTGCGTGGATTTAGTACCATGGTGTCCGGCTCCCTTTTGCAGGGATAGGAGGAGACAGGAAGGCCGGATTTTAGTCCTGACTTCTTAGCTCTCCACCCATGTAACCCCCAGGGCCTGTGTCCTCATCTGTATGAACCGGATAATAACAATAATGGTAACAACTTCTCAGGAAGGTCTTGGGAGGTCTCAGCGATGCAACATTGGTGGAATGTTTGACCCTGTGTCGGGCACGAGAAACACAAGCTCAGGTTAGGAATGTCGCATCTATGGGAGGGTCCAGGCTCACCTCGCCCACTGGGCCGTGGGTACTTGCAGGCCGCAGCATCTGGTCTGAAATCGAGAATAAACGGAGTCCAACCTAACTGTGTGGGCTTGGGCAAGTCGTCCTCCCTCTGCATTGAGTCTTCTTTCAGAAATGGGGGTTCTGACGATTCCTATCTAGTAGGTTTGTTTTCAGAATTAAATGAGGCAAAGCACATAATGCTTTGGATCTAGCAAATGCTCAATAAATGCCGGCTACGGCTGGTAGTGTTAATCTTCGGTGTTAACAGTCGTAAATATCCTCCCAGAAAGCCCAGAGATGGGAGAGCCTCATCCTGCACCCCACAGCCAGCCCGTGGCACAGCAGGGGCCGATCCACTTCTCCTGACCCTCAGGGCAGTGGCCCTCACCCTGACCCTCAGCCCTGTGCAGGAAATGGACCGCGGGGGCGAGATACAGTGTCCCTCTGTGGCCAGAGCTCTTGCACATTTCTGACATTTTTGCCTCTTGGGACAAAGGGTGAAGAAACTCAGATGAACTGTTCTTGTTTCCCGATAGACAAACACTCCTGACCCAGGGTGAGGAATGTTTGCTGCTGGATTGGTTCGAAAGTGTGGTTTTGCCTGGGTTTCTCCCCCTCCTCTGTACCCGACTACAGGGCGACTGTAGAAAATCCAGGGAGGGCAAATCCAGGGATGACCTTAGGAATTCTTCCAGAGTATCTGAAGGGTCAGGGGGCTCCCTGCACCATGGATGCTGGCAGCCCCGGGTCCGCGCCCAGTGTGCTGTTGGACCTGCCCTGAACGAGAGAACAAATGAATGAGCAGGTGTTCACTGCCCTTACCTGGCCCTCTTCCGTGTGTCCTCTCCTCTTATAAGGACACCAGTCATTGGATTTAGGGCCACCCTAATCCAGTACGTGACCTCATCATAACCAATGACATCTGCAAAGACGTGACCTCCCACCCTAATCCAGTACGACCTCATCGTAACTAATTACATCTGCAAAGACGTGACATTTCCAGATAAGGTCACGTTCTAAGTCTCTGGGTAGACATGAATTTTGGGGGGGATACCATTCAACTTACGACACCACCTAATAAATATTCGCCATTATTAACACTCCCTTCACCACCTATTGAAGCAGAACACACCGTGTGCAGGGCACTTTTCTGAGCTTCTTTTATTCCTTCTCTCATTTCGCCCTCTCTGAAGCTGTGTGAAGTGGTCCTGTGATTATCTCGGAGGCCCAGACAGGTGAACTGACTTGCCCTAGGTCACACAGCCGGCAAATAGCAAAGCTGGGCTTCAGACCCTTTTCTCTCTGACTCCAAAGCTGGCAAGATTTTGAGACGCTCCGATCTCCCCCCGAGAGCTTGGGGTTGCCACTCTTTCCTTCCCAGAATCCCAGTATCTGAGATAGGCCATCAACAAAATATGAAGGTCCAAACCCCCCCCCCCCCCCCCCCACCGCCGCAGAGAGGCTCTAAAGGGACAGGGGAGGAATCTTGTCTTTATTGTGGGAACCTGAGGTTGTGCTCTGCCTCCGGTTGCCGGTGCCCGGGTCTCCTGCGGGTGGGAAGCTGGCGTGCCACGTCATCCCTCACATCTGGGGACATTTTAGGAGTCTTGACTGGGGCTACAAATTGAAAAATGGTCCATTAAGGTGTGATTTATTCATCATCAAGACAATGCTATTAAATGCTCACAAAGTGATTCACTCTGGCAGGTCGATGAGCCCCGACTTCTCGGGCCAGGCCCGGCCACAGCCTTGCAACATTGGTGGGCTGTTTCTTTGACGGTGGCATCGGCGAGGGGAGAGTAGGGCCTGGTGGGGCTGGGGTGGGGCTCCGACAGAGACAAATGAGTGTGCGGCCAGATGACGCTCCGCAGTTCACTTTTTACCACGCCGCCGTGGAAAGAACTTGCTTTGGCTAATGGGAGACGTGTGCAATTAGGGGTCAGGAAAGAAAACTTGTAATTTCCAACAACTGGGGCTCTGGGGCCAGGAAATAGTTGCTCTGTCAGAGTGGAGAGAGTGAGTGGGTTGGAGACCCCTGGGGAGGTCAGGGGTCCCCGCAGGACAAAGACAGCCCGCAGTACTTTGTGTGGGCGGTTGATGGGCCTGGCGAGTAGGTAGGGGCTGGACAGACACATGGCAGAGAGCACTGCCTCAAAGCCAGACTACCTGGGTTCTAATCCCGATTCCTCTGCATCCAGCCCCTTAGACAGCCCTATGTGGGCGAATGATGAGTAGGCCATGATGTTTCAGAGTTGGGTTTGATTTAACCCACCTCCCCCTCTGATTAGAATGGTCAGAATGTAAGATAGGGATTGTAACAGACATCCCTTGGAGGCTTGCGGGGACGTCCTGAGCTAACGGCATAGAGCAAGTTCTTATTAACGCCAACCATCGTTGTCAGGACGGCGGTCGGTGGGGGGCTGGCCGCGTATGGAGAAGAGCCGAGGCTAGCAGTGCTCCGGCTTCCGGCCGTGGCTCCAGGGCCAGGCCCCTAACTCACCCGCTGCCCGCTGGGCAGGAGCCTTCTGCTTCCTTGGGGCAATTGGGAGCCCAGTACCGAAGTGGTCGTCACCCAGCTTGGGCAGCCCATGTGCCCAGCATCCAAGAAGCTGTGGGATCAGCTGGACCCAGGAGGAGGGCTGGGGTTACCCCCAAACCACTACCTGCCACAGCTGAGTCGCCCATGGGCCGCCAGCCTGTTTCCACGCCTGTGGACATCAAAGGTCTGACTCACATTCCCGTCTTCGGAGCGACAGCAGGACAGACAACGGCCATGTGGCCCCTGTGGCCCTCTGCTCAGGGGGCTCCAACCCTGGATGAGAGGAAGGGATGGACATGCGTCTCTGTGGGGCCAGGGGGCTGGGGTGAGCCGCATGGCGGATCCAGCTCTGGGGCGGGGATCACGTAGGCCTGGAGTGGGGAGCGCTAGATACCGTAGTCATCGGGCCCTGTGAGCTGCATCTGGCCTGAAAGTCTGTTCTCCCAATCTGGAGTCAGGCATCTGTTGCCATGTGAAGGCTAAGGCCCGACCCCTTCCCCTTTTTCCTGTCACCACCAGGTCTGACTGCTCGGGGGCCACGGCCAGGCTGTGACACTTGTGCCAGCTGGCTGCAGCTTTCCCACAAAGGCCAGTTTCTGGAGCTCTCAGATGCCGTGGCTCTCGGCTTGTTTATCTCCATGGCGCCAAGCCTGGCCGGCTTTTGGGTAACAGCAGCCCCGTGGGGAACATAATCCATGAAGAAGGGACAGCAGAACCCAGCGTCGGGGTATGGGGGAGGCCACGGGATGCTGGGCGCCCCGGCGGTAGGCAGCTGTGAGCACAGTCCTCTGGAACCCCAGGAGGCCCCGGTCGGCAAAGTGAGGATGGAGGTAAGGCTTCTCTGCGGTGGAGGACCTCTCCCTGTGGGACAGTGGGGCACTGACCTTGTGACAGCTGCTCAGTGAGGGCTCTTCACAGCTTCATTCCAACCTACCCTTGGGCTTCATTCCCCGATTCTGTGATCTTTACAATGCTCAGCCAGGGGTCCCACTCATTCATTCGTTTATCCATTTTCTTAGTCCTCACGATGAAGCTATAAGGTGAGGAGGTTATAGGAGCAATCATACAAGCAGTTATATAGCAGTTATCCTTATGCACATTTTTAGATGAGGGAACACATAAAGTTTGAGTAATTGGTTCCCGGGCGCAGAGGTAACGAGGGGCTGTATTAGTTATCTATAGCTGCCTTAACACATGATCCCAAAACTTAATGGCTTAAAATAGCCCGTGTTTATAATCTCAAAGTTTCTGCAGGTTGGGGGTCCAGGCCTGGCTTGGCTGGATCCTCTGCTTCAGGGCCTCTCATGGGCTGCAATCAAGGGGTCAGGGGGCTCCAGTCACCTCAAGGTCCAACTGGGGGAGGATCCATTTCCAAATTCTCTCAGCAGTGCAGGCAGGATGCAGTTTCTCCACGGCTGTTGGTGGGAGGCCCTCAGTTCCTAGCCACGTGGGCCTCTCCAGCACGTCAGCTTGCTCTGTCAAAGTGTGTGTGTGTGTGTGTGTGTGTGTGTGTAGTCACTGTCTTTTATAACCTTATGTTGGAGATGATATCCACCCCATCACTTTTGCCATATCCATTCATTAGAAGCTAGTCACTGGGCCAACTCATACTTAAGAGGACAGGGTGGCTGCCAGCAGGGGTGGGTGGCTGGGGGCTGCTTTGGAATACGTCCACCACCAGGGCCAAGCCAGAGTTTGAACCGGTTGGGTCTGACTCCAAAGCCTGCCCCCCTGTCCCTCCGCCCCCCAAAGGAAACTGAGAAAAGAGTTCTTTCTTCCCCAGTCCTAGAGATTGGCCACCTGTCTTACCACTCCGAGTCAGAATTGAGTCGCCATTCATATATTCAGTGGACATTTCCTGAGCATGTACTATGTTTCAGACACAGTGCTGGACAGGATAGCTGTGGTTCCTACCCACAGGAGTGTCCATCCTGGGGACTTACATTGGGTGGCTGCACATTTCCTCACACTGTCACATGTGTATGCAGAGAAAACTATCTTTATTTCCTGTAACTGATCTGAGATTTCTCACAAACCCCAGTTCTAGGGCAACAAGGAAAAATGCTGGATTTAGTCTAATCTGGTAGATTTAATCTGATCCAGGACTTCAGGCCTTTAGGTAATGCCCAGTCTCAGATTCCCTTCTGCTCCCCCCTCAGCCCCCTCTCTAAGTGCCATCTGAGTCTGTGTGTCTGGGAGGGATGCTGATGATGAGGTTCCCCATGGAGGGGAGAAGACGGGGTCTCCAGCCACGTCTGATGCCTGGATCACTGCTTGCCTTTCTGGCATCTGTGGCTAAAGCTGGCGGCTGGAAGAACTCATGCTCTGGGCTTGGAGCCCTGCCTGGCTGGCTTGTCTCTACCTTGGCTCAGACCTCCCATCACCACTTCATCTGGCCCCCTGCCCAGGCAGTCCACTGCCTGCCTCTGCTGCGGTCACTCAGCCCCTCCCCCACCCCTACTTGAGTAGGGATGTGTTGAGTCCCATCCTGGCTATGGGGGGACCCCGTGTAGCCAGAGAAAGTGGACCACGGGGTTTCTTTCTCTTCAACCTGCTGCATCTCCGGGTTCCCCGTCCCTAGCTGGTGGGTGGTGGTGTCAGTGCAGCTTATTCCTTGAGCCTCCAGAGAATCAGCACAAACCCCTGCCTTTGGAGCTGACCCTGCTTGTATAAAAACACCAATAGGGCTTCCCTGGTGGTGCAGTGGTTGAGAGTCCGCCTGCCGATGCAGGGGACACAGGTTCGTGCTCCGGTCCGGGAAGATCCCACATGCCACGGAGCGGCTGGGCCCGTGAGCCATGGCCGCTGAGCCTGCGCGTCCAGAGCCTGTGCTCCGCAACGGGAGAGGCCACAACAGTGAGAGGCATTTAACACAACAACTCTGTGCGGAAGTACTTAGTCCCATTTTACAGACGAGGAGACTGAGGCACAGAGAAGTGAAATGACTTGCCCATGGTCACAGAGCTAGTAAGTGGCAGAGCTGGGATGTGGACCCAGGGGCCCTCAAGTCCATGCTTTTCACCATTGGCCTCCTCCATCTCCTGTCCTCTCTGGGCTGAAGCTGAGAGGGGCAGAGGGGTCCTTGCTTCTTCTATGTACTCTCCTTCGGCCATAGTTAGCAAGCCCGGGGTCACAGGTGAAGGGAGACCTTCTCTACTTTCTCAGTGATTTGGGAAATTGCTATGCTCATTGGGAGCTAAGGGACATAAAAAAAAAAAATTTTCTCACAGTGGAGGCTTTTAGGGCTACTGTCTCGTGGCAAAATCTATTTAGATTATGAGGAACTGAGTCTAGCCATGGTCCTGCTCTTTATTCCTCTGTACAAATCTACATCTTCACCGGGCAGGTGGATATCTGAAGACCAGGAGGGGAAGGGCTGTTTCCCCACAAAGGCAGAGACTAAAGCGCAGTAATATTTTTCAAATGATTACCTGTTACAGAAATGATCACACACTTAATCAGTCACAGTTGTGATAAACGTGCTGAAGGAGAAACACACAGCAATGCGGGTATGTAATGACTGTCTGAGCCCATTCAGGGCTGCTGTGACAAAGCACCAGAGACCGGGTGGTCAGAGCCACCATGTCACAGCTTCAGTTCTGTCAACAGACCCTACGACCTGGCAGAGGCCCAGCCTCAGTCTCCCTACCTGGGAGCAAAGAGGTCAGTCTGTCACCTCTGAAAGGGTAGAGCCGACAGTTCTCCAGGGGGTAACCTGGGATGCTGAAACTAGGGCAGCCGGGGAGAACAGGTCAGGACCACCCAGGTAGAATGACGCGGAAATTCTGAGGGCTCCCAAACACTCTCCTCTTTCTCTCTTCTCCATCCTCCTTCCTTCCTGCCCCCACCTAAGCCGATCTAAATGAGAATGATATAAATACTAATACTCTACCATTTACTATGTCAGCCATTGGGCAAGCATTATAACATCGAATTCTCAGAGACAGACGCAGTGAGTAGCATTATTATCCCCATTTTACAGAAAGGAAAACTGAGACTCAGAGAGGTTAAGCAACTTGTCCGTGATGACACAGTGAGAACGCGGCATGCTAGGATTTGTCCCCAGGTCTGTCTGGCTCCGAAGCCTTTGCTGTCCTCCCACCGCTGCTGTGCCCGACAGGTCTCTGAATAGGGGGCGGGGTGGGGGAGAAAAGAATTTGCTCCAGGAAAAAACTTCAAGAGCTGGACTCCAGAAATGCCTGAGGGAGTCAGGCCAGTGAGCCGAGCTGCAGGGAGGATATGTCAAGAACTTAAAGCAGAAACCCAATTTTGAAATGTTCTAGGACAAGGCAGGGAAGGGCCCTCTGGAGATGGGGTGGAGATTCCAGTCCATTTAGCTGGAGGAGAAGTGGGTGAAGGGACATTAACTTTGCTGGTTGATGGTTAACGTTCCCTCCCAAGGGTATGTGTGATTTATGCCGATGTTTTAAAACAAATTCAACCAAGCTAGGCTCAGTGTCCCAGGAAGCTAAGGGGACAGCAGTCCTGAAAACCTTGGGGGGAATAAAAGGATATATTCCAGACAATTTGCCTCCTTTTTGACTCTACTTATCCAAAGCAGATGTCCTCTTATCACAGAAACCCCTCAGGAAGGGTCTTCCAGGCACCTCCATCTGAAGAAATTGATGTCCTGTGTCTGCATTCTAGGCCTCTTGTCTTGACTGGATCAAAGAGAAAAAACAAAAACAAAGCCCCAACTGTTCCCACTGTCATATTAGCTAAACCCACCTTGGTCCCCATTCTGGGGTCTGCCTGGGAAAAAGAAGAATCTGTACATTAAGACTCTTTGAGTTACATGTGACAAAACCCCAATTCGTACTGGCTCAAGCAACAAAGAGAATGTATTGGCTTTTACATCATTTAAAAGTCTAGGATTAGGTGTAGTTTCAGGTATGGCTGGATCCAGTGGGGTGGTAGGGGTAGGGGATCTTAGGGCTGATTTTCATGACCTGGACTGGAGGAGGTTTCCTTGGCTGAACCCGTCACGGTGGCTGCAAGGATGTGGTGCTCTGAATGAGTCTCAGAGGCGGGCACTGAAAAGTCGTAAGGGGTCATTCGTCATGAGAAACTTGTGGTGCTTTTAGAATCAAAGTCAAATCAACAGAGAGATCTTCTTAAGTTCTGTCTGATCCAATGAGATCTTAAGAATCTGAACTGTTCTCAGCTCTGAGGAACCTTATAAAGCATCTGGGTTGGGGAGGCCAGTATGCGTGCCACCAAAATACTATTCTTCCCTCCTTCAATTCCTGGCAGATATTGCTAATGGATCACAGCACCCTTTCCCAGTGAGCCTCAGACTCTGTCTCAATATCGCTTTGGAAGCAACCTGTGTCCACCAGCTGGTGTTAGAACAGGAGCCGAAACGATTTGCAATTTCTCTCCTAAGCAGATGGAGAAAAGGAAACCAAAGCTCTGAGAGTTGTGATCTGCCCAGCGTCACGCAGGAACTCAGGGACTGAACCCTCCTGACTCTGACCAGCCTCCTTTCCTGTGGGATTCTGCCTGATTTGAGCACTGAGAGGAGGTCTGTCCCTCAGTGGAGATTTCCACTGCAAACAGCTGCGGCACGCGGTAAAGAAATAGACTTGAGGTCAGAGGAAAGCCAGAAAGCTCGGCCACTGACCCAGCTCTTGCTGAGAATATCCCCTGGAGCTGAGTGCAGCTCGGTGGGCAGGACGATTGGTGGGGAGCCCACCAGTCAAACCACTTGTCCATCCACAGAGATCTCAACGGGCTTTTGGTGCCCTACCTTACATATAATAAAAGCCGGGAACGTGCTCTACTAGATACGCATTCTCAATGGGAGGTGATGCTGAAGTTATTCCCTCCTGGGGACGGGGATCAGGGTTGTCTTAGAGGGAAGGAGAAATGGCTAAGAAGCCAGAAAGTGGAGAGTAAGTCCTGACATAGCTTTTTTTTTTTTTTTTTTTTTTGCGGTCCGCGGGCCCCTCACCGCTGTGGCCTGTCCCGTTGCAGAGCACAGGCTCCGGACGCGGTGCAGGCTCAGTGGCCATGGGTCACGGGCCCAGCCGCCCCGTGGCATGTGGGATCCTCCCGGACCGGGACACGAACCCGCATCCCCTGCATCGGCAGGCGGACCCCCAACCACTGCGCCACCAGGGAAGCCCTGACATAGCTATTATTCTCCCAGCTCAGCCTCACCCAATCGGAGCAAGAAAATACGTGTCAAACGACCAGCTGATTATTGGGCCGTAGGGAGGTACGGAAGGCAGGTCCTGACCTCAAGGAGCCTACAGTGATGTATGGGATATGAACTTAGTAATTTGTGTGGACTGACATTGGGCTCGCCGTGTGCCTCTCACAAAGCTAAGAGCTTTGCCTGCATTATCTTAACTCAAATTCACATGACAACCTGGAGGAGGCAGTGGAGATTTTCCTTATGAACAGACACTGAACCAGAGGCTTGGAGAGGGAGCTGCGCTGCCCATGGCCACCCTGCCCATGGCCACCCTTGAGTGAGGGCAGAGCCGGGCTCCTGGTCAGGCCTGCCTGACCCTAGTTCTGACCGAGCCACACGCCCTGGGCTGGCAGACGTGGTGAAGAGGAGCAGAACGGAATGTGTGAGCCGCTGGAGAGCCATTAGGCCCGTTGCCCCCAGCAGCAGTGTGCAGGGTGCTGGTGGGCTCAGAGAAGCACGCACTCGTTCCCAGAAAGCACAGGTGTGCCCTTGGGAAAACGTCACCGGGGAGGCTGAGTAATGTAAATAAATGCCAGTCATGACATTTAAGCTTGTGGCCCACAGAAAGGTGCAGTCGGTGTGAAAACTTCGGATCTAGAACAAGCCCCCCATTGTACAGGTGAGAAAACTGAGGCTCAGGAAGGAGAATTGACTTCCCCCAAGTTGCACGGCCATGAGCAGTGGGGACCAGGACTTGAATCTGTATCGGGGGTCCCAGTTGAGCCAACTCCCCTGGGGGCCCATGGGAAATAATAGGAACCAAACCGTGGCAGGGCAGTGATGGAACACCCAAAAGAGGGTGCTGGGCGGCCTGGATGGAGAAACACCTGAGGGTGCTGTGCCTCGCCACCTACAACAGATCCCCCGGGGTGGGGGTGGGGGGACGGCAGCGCCTATGATGGCCACCACCTGAGCTCAAACCCAGGCCTGGGACCTGGCACTTAAAAAGCACCCTATTTCACAGATGTGGCCAATTATTATTGCTTCTTTATTTCCTTTGGAAATTTACTTTTAATACGTTTTGGCTTTCCCCATCCTCAGCGGGGTCTGGCCCTAATCAAGGCAGCCTGACTGATGACAAAAGCAGAGGCTCCCAGGTAGGCTGCACACACCCACACCTCCGGTGGGTCTGGCAGAGGCTGGAGGGAGAGTCCAGTTTGCAGCTAATCCTTTTCGCATCAGCAGTCAGCTCCTCGGAGCCTCTGGAGGGACGGCTGATTGTGGAACCAGCTGGAAGGGAAATGCGAGGGCAGATGTGGCCACAGCCAAAGGGTCCAAGTCGGCAGAGCTTCGCTGCAGCGTTTTGGAAAAGGTGCCACACCTGGAGCCCATTAGATGCAGATTTGCATCCCAGAACTACCACTGACCGCCGAGCCGCTCTGCCTGGACGAGACTGGGTTCAGCCCCAGGAGCGCCCTGAGCGCTGGGGCCCTGCCTGCTGAGTGACTGCTATTTGTCCCGTTGTCAGCTAAACTCGCTGTGGACAACAGCTATTCTGTGGCGGCCAAGGGAAACGGAAGACATATTTCTCCCCCTTCTCGCCCAGGCCCCCGACCTGCCCTTCAGCCTCAGGAGTTCCGGGCTTCACCCTTTGTCCAGGACCTTCAGAGAGATTGTGATAACGGCAGTTCTGAAGCTGAGACGGGGTTGTCGTGAGGACAGCGTGTTCCTGTAGCAAAACCCTCCTCACCTCCTTGCCCCTCCTCCAAGTGCTACAGACCAGAAAAGGGGAGCTTGTCATTAGGGACATGCAGGGACACAGCTTTGAATCCTAACTGTCTCAAAGGGCTTTTACCTGCTTTGGCGTGGTGTGTTTGGGTTCTCTGGATCATAAATCCACTGTAGCTATTCTAGGTACGAAGGGGATGACTTGGACGGTTACAGAGATGTTCCTTTTGATTATACAAAAAAACAAACAAACAAACACCAAACTCCAGAAAGTCTAATAAAACTAATTTGAAGAAAGATTTGTTGGGTCATGTATGGAAAAGTCCAGTGGTAGCGTAGGTTTTAGGTGAAGCTTGATCCGGCCACTCAACATTGTCACAGGGATCCAGACTGCCACAGCACCTGTCTCTCTTCCACATACATCTGTGTGTGCGTGCTCCCGGAATGGCCATTCCAACTCCAAGTATCCATGACCCTTCGGCTCAAGTATCTGCACCAACTGAAATGTCCTTCCATGTCTCTTCATTTGTATTACTGAGGGAGGGAATCAGATGTCCAGGCTCATCCTTTCAGGCCAAGCACCAGAAGTTATATGCTTCTGGCCAGTGAGTGGATGGTCTCTCCTGGGTCCAGTTTCCAACGCTTATTCAGTCATCAGTGGCCAGACCACGAAGGTCACATGGTTGTTCCAACCCGGTGGAGGCAAGATGTCTGAGAAGGGGTCTTGGACCAGTCAACCACCCTGATACCTTCCCAGAGAAATGGGGACCCACACGCTGAGTCCCATGAGTCTCCGAAGACTCTGCAATTCCCCCCTGGCTTGAAGATTATCTGGAGTCCTCTTTTGTTCTTAATTAGTAATTTTAGGAAAATTTTAAGATTGGTTCTGGTTAGAATTTTTTCCCCAAGCTTTTTCTTGAGGCTCTGTTTCTGGTTCATTCAGGAGGAGAATTTCAGACTTGGTTCAGGAAATAGTGTTAATCACTGTTCCTGAGAAATCTGTCGGTAACCACGTGTGTCCACCGTCAGCAAGCCCAGGATTATCCTCAGTTGGCTGTTGACAGGCAACTGGGCTGCTCCTTCAAACAAACCCTGCATTATTTTATATTTTCATACCAGGAAAAAGGTTTGATCTTCAAAACAATGTACTCACGTCATCGATTAAGCTGGAAGAACTTGTTTGGCCAAATTTAGAACCCACAAGAAGGTCAGAGAATAAATTTAGAACTGAACTCTGCACCCTGAGGGCCAACAGCTCCATCTGGCACTGGGTGCCTGCTAACTCCACCTGCTACCTTGAGTTTGGTTGAATTTCTCCCTCTGATTATGTGTCTACAGAATTCTTGTAGGATAACATAGTCTTTAAGGGCATGACCTGGCACCTACTTCATAAGCTGTGTGACTCTGGGAATGTGTTTCATCATCTGATCCTTAGTTTCATCATCTTTGAAAGAAGGGGGGAGGGTAATAATAGCATCTACCTCACAAGACGTTGCAAAAATTGATTAAGATATTTTTGTGTGGGACTTCCCTGGTGGCACAGTGGTTAAGAATCCACCTGCCAATGCAGGGGACATGGGTTCGAGCCCTGGTTCGGGAAGATCCCACATGCCGCGGAGCAGCTAAGCCCGTGCGCCACAACTACTGAGCCCACGTGCCACAACTACTGAAGCACGCGCGCCTAGAGCCCGTGCTCCGCAACAAGAGAAGCCATGACAATGAGAAGCCCACACACTGCAACGAAGAGTAGCCCCCGCTCGCTGCAACTAGAGAAAGCCCACACGCAGCAACAAAGACCCAACAGAGCCATAAATAATTAAATTTATTTAAAAAAAAAGAAAGATATTTTTGTGTGGTAAAATATATATAACACAAAATTTACCATTTTTATTTTTATTTATTTATTTTTTTGCGGTACGCGGGCCTCTCACTGTTGTGGCCTCTCCCATTGCGGAGCACAGGCTCTGGACGCGCAGGCTCAGCAGCCATGGCTCATGGGCCTAGTGGCTCCACAGCGTGTGGGATCTTCCCGGACCGGGTCAGGAACCCACATCCCCTGCATCGGCAGGCGGACTCTCAACCACTGCGCCACCAGGGAAGCCCCACTTTGATCATTTTTAAGTCTATGGTTCTGTGGGATCACATACATTCACACTGTTGTGTGCAATCATCACCACCATTCATCTTCAGAATTGTTTCATCTTCCCCAACTGAAACTCTGTACCCATTAATCAATAACTTCTCATTCCCCCTGCACCAGCCCATGGTAGCCACCATTTTATTTTCTGTCTCTATGAATTTGATTACTTTAGGAACCTCATGTAAGTGGAATCGGACAATACTTGTCCTTTTGTGACTCGTTTATTTCACTCAGCATAATGTCTTCAAGATTCATCCATTGTGTAGCATGTGTCAGAATTTCTTTCCTTTTTAAAGCTGAAGAATATTCTATTATATGGATAGGCCACATTTTGTTTATCCATTCATCTGTCAATGGACACTTGGCTTGCTTCCACCTTTTGGTGATTGTGAATAAATGCTACTATGAACACAGGTGTACAAATATCTGTTCAAGCCCCAGCTTCCACTTCTTATCCAGAGTTTGATTAAGATATTGATATTTTATGGAGAGCCCTTAGCCCATGTGTGGCATATAGTAAGCATTCAACATATTGTAGCTGATAAAATCAGTATTAGAAAAATAGTGGGCAAAATTTTTAAAAATACAAATTAAAGAAGGAGGTGACATTTTTGCTTTTGTCAAATTAGCAACAACTAAAATGTAATAATCCTCAGTGCAGCTGGGACATGGTGAGATGGATTGTGTCATACACATCCATGGGAAATCTTTCTGGAAACAACTTGCAGTGCTAAATATGATATATTGAGGTTCTCAGAAGAGTTCATACCATTTGACCCAATAATTACACTTCTGAGAATTCATCCTAAAGAACTCAATTGCAGACCAAGATTTGACACTGGAGAAGTTTGTCACAGCAATCTTCGTGATATTGTGGAAGCATCCTCTATTTCTGTTCTTAGAGAATAGTGAAAAAAATATTGCTGGTGTAGTCCTGCAATGAACTATTTTGTAGCCATTAAAAATGCTGATGAGAATAGTGAAATGAGAAGATGTACATGCTATACTCTTTCATGAAAAAGAAGGTATAAATATTGTATATATTGATCCTGTAAGGATAGGTACCATTTATTGAGCATTTACTATGTGCTGGAAACTCTGCTAAGTTCTTTACATACTTTCTTGTTTACTCCCCCCCCACAAGCCAAAGAGGTGGGTACTATTATTACTCCATTTTACAGAAGAGGAAACAAAGGTTCCAAGTGGTGACGTGACTCTCAGGGTCACACAGTCAGCAAGAGGCAGAGCTGGGATTCCAACCCAGGCCCCTCGGCTCCAAAGAGTAGAAAAGGAATGGAAAGAACACGGTGCACTAAAAGATAATCATGCTCCTTGGAAGAGTAGGAGTGAGCTAGTTTTACTTTCTTCCTCATGCTTGTCTGTACTTTTTTCCCCGCAAACCGGAGTGGGGTCGGGGGAGAGCATATCAGATAAAAAGGGAAGGAGAGAGGCAATTGCCTCTTGCAAGGCAAGAACTCAGTTTGTGTCCTTTTTTTTTTTTTTTCCTGGTTAAAGTAGAGCAGAGTGTCCTGGCTGTGTCTTCTGGCTGATTTCTTAATAATCGTGTACACACACACACACACACACACACACACACACGACAGAAGAGACAAAAACCAGCAGTAGCCAAAACTCTGCTAGATCGATGTAGACTGTTACACACGCAGCTTTCCAAAAAGCAGAGCTCAGTGAAATAAATATTTTTCCTGTGAGAAGAGGCTTACGTTGGCGATCTTAGCAACCCTCCAATTCATTCCAGGTCTTCTCCGAGTGGCTCGCGTCAATGCACCCATCTTGATGTACTTAGGATCACTTAGTAACTGCAGTGTGCCTGAGTGTCTGCCTGGCTTCTCCGGCTTGGCAGCGTGCCAGGGTGCTGGGCAAGGGGGCAAGGAGGGGTTTGGCCCTGGGGAATGCTCTCCCCACTCCTCGAGCCCCCCATAACTTCTTGGGGTCCCCAACTTTCTTTTCCTGGTAAACCATCACATTTAATCTAAACTGGAGGCCTGAGAATTCAAACACTCTTCTTGGCAAAGGCCCCATTCCTTTAGTCCTGGAGAAAATCTGCAGGAAGAATTTAGAATCAGGGACTTTGGAAACATATACACATGAAGAAGTCTGGGCTATCTTAAAAACTGACAGCTTCACTGTCCAGGCAAAAATGTATTGATGGATGGATTCATTAATTCACTTGCTCACTCAACAATTGTTTATTGGGCCATCTCCTACGTGTAAGATTTGATACAAAGTTAGTGTAAGATAGTACAAAGTTGCTGGACGTACAAGATTCATCCAACCATCCGTCCATCCATTCAACCAGCAGATATTTACTGAAGCCTCCTAGGTGCCAGGCACCTTCTGGGGATGCTGGGCCATTAGCAGGAAAATGCTTCTTAGAGCTTGCATTCTAGCTGGGGTGACAGACAGACAAGGAAAATGTAGCATATAGAATATCGGATGGTATTAAATGCTAAAGAGAAAAGTAAAGCCGGGATGGGGAAAGCGGGGGCAGAGGTGGTCCCACTTAGATGAGGGGCCAGGAAAGGAGGTGTTAAGTCACAATTTGTGGGAGATGAGGGAAGATGATTCAGGAGGCACAGAAATGAAATAACAGTGGCTCACGGATCACGTGCAAGTCCCGTTTCAAGTATCTTTCAGTCCCGATTACGCCGAGAAAGTCTCTACTTGTTAATATGTCTTTGATGCCTCCCAAAGACCCACTAATCTCCCCCTTGAAAGCACAGAGGCTTAGCAGGCAAGCATGCCTACTGGCCCTTGAACTTGGCTTTGTGTTCAGTGTGAATATTTTGCAGTTACTGTTTACATTACTGTTGATGGGGAATGACACTGGCTCTTCATTTACAGTTATGAGAAGCATATTTCTAATTTCATCTATGTTTTGAAAAGTGAGCTGATTTTATTTATTTTTTAAATTTTTATTTATTTATTTATTTTTGGCTGTGTTTGGTCTTCGTTGCCGCGCGCGGGCTTTCTCTAGTTGCAGCGAGCCGGGGGCTACCCTTTGTTGCGGTGCGTGGGCTTCTCATTGCGGTGGATTCTCTTGCTGCGGAGCATGGGCTCTAGGCACGCGGGCTTCAGTAGGTATGGCATGAGGGCTCAGTAGTTGTGGCTCACGGGCTCTAGAGCGCAGGCTCAGTAGTTGTGGTGCATGTGCTTAGTTGCTCCTCAGCATGTGGGATCTTCCCACACCAGGGCTCGAACCCATGTTCTCTGCATTGGCAGGCGGATTCTTAACCACTGCGCCACCAGGGAAGCCCTGAAAAGTGAGCTGATTTTAAAAAGTATTAAGGAACTTATAATACAGGTGGCACTCAAATATGGGGGAAATTGTAAAGGTGATAATGAATGAAATTTGGGACACACTTAAATCAGACGTGGGACATCCCTGGCAGACCAGTGGTTAAGACGCCACGCTTCCAATGCAGGGGGCACGGGTTCGATCCCTGGTCGGAGAACTAAGATCCCACCTGCCTCACGGTGCGGCCAAAAAAAGAAAAGAAAAAAAAAATCAGACGTGACCCTTCTCCTCGAGTTGCCCAGAGCCTGGCTCAGGAGATGAAAGCTCTCAGTGTGACTCAGACTGTGATCAGCACCTCCCTTTAAGGGCCTCTGGAAGGGGACGGCGTTCCCTAAGGCTCTGATGGGTCAGGGAGAGCTGGTCAGAGGGGGAGCTGCCGGGGGCACGCTTGGAGGCAGGGGCAAGTCTGGACCTGCTGAGGGAGGACAAGCTGGGCATTCCAGACAGAGGGACCAGGGAAGCCAGGAAGCGGGGGTGGAAAGATGAGGAAAGTCAGCCAGGCAGCAAGTATATAAGGGAGCAGAGCTGCTGGGGGAAGCAGACCCTTGGGAGGCTACCCCAGCTTTATGCTAGTCTTGAGACTCCTCCTCACACAAATTCCGTTCTTCAAGCACTGCTTTCCTGCGTTTTCTTATGTGATCTCGGCGGACCCACAAGGCAGCACTGTGGTCAGTCCCGTTCCACAGACGGGGAGTTGCGGGCTCAGGCCGCATCACCTGTGCAAGGTCATGCACTTAGCAAGCTGCTGTCAGCACTTTTTTAAAAACCTGTTCTAAAAAATTCAGATATAATTCATATACCATAAAACACACCCTTTTAAAGTATACAACTCAGTGGTTTTCAGCCTTTTCACAAAGTTGTGCAGCTACTGCCACCATCCAATTCCGGAACAGTTCCAATGCCCCCAAAGAAATCCCTGTCACGCCCACTCTCCCCTGCTCCCAGCCCCCAGCAACCACTAATCCAGCTTTTGTCTCTATGGATTTGCCTGTTCTGGACACTTTGTGTAAGTGGAATCATATAATATGTGGCCTTTTGTGTCTGGCTTCTTTCACTCAGCATCATGTTTTCTAGATTCATCCATGTTGTAGCATATATCGGTAATTCATTCCTTTATACGGTGGAAAACCTCCCATTGTATGATTTTCATGTATTTTGCTTAATCTTAAACAGCTGATGAACATTTGGGGGGTTTTCACTTCTTGGCTCTTAGGAATAATGCTGCTACGAACATTTGTGTACAGGCTTTGTGTGGACATATGTTTTCATTCCGTTGCGAATATATCTGGGAGTGGGATTGCTGGGTCATATGGAAACTCTGTGTTTAACCTTTTGGGGGAACTGTCAAGCTATCTTCCGAATCAGCCGCGCTGTCCTGCGTGCCCACTAGCAGTGCCCGAGGGCTCCAGTTTCTCCACATCTTCACTAACGCTTGTTACCGTCCATCTCTTTGGTTACGGCCATCCTAGCTCTTTACGGCCAACCTAGTGGGTGTGAAGTGATATCTCATTGTGGATTTGACTGGCAACCCCAGCAGTCAAGTTGCGTTTAATTAGAAACTTGCTCCGGCCTCCTGTGGCTGGAACTGGGGTCAGTGGGAACAGAGGCGGGAGGATTAATTGGGGCCGGGGTACGGGGGCTTCAGCAGCTGCTCTGAGGACGGGAGGGAATGAGAAGGGCAGTCAGAGGGGCCCCAGGGTTTGGAGCTTGGAGAATTTGGGGTGTGATGGGGCTGGTAAGGGCAAGTGCCGGGAACAGAACTTGGAGACTGGACCCACCTCTCCTCCTGGGTCCAGGGCGAGCCTCTTCCTCACGAGGACAGGCCTTGGCCTCGGGCTTCACTAAGATGGAGGGGGACAGAGTGAGGCAGCAGAATTCCTCCTCAGGGAAGCCAGAGCAAAGGGGGTCTTGAGGAGCGAAGCACCCCCAGGCCTGCACCAGACTCCGAGGGGGGGCTCAGAGCTCGAGGCCTGGGCTTCACCCCGCCAGGAACGCTGGGCACATACCACCCACTGTTTCCAAAGTTGTGACTTTCAGGTCCTGACTCCCAGGACATGGGTTGGGGCTCATTCCTGTGCCCCTAGTGTGGGGGCAGAGCTCTGACGACCACAGGCCCGCTGTTGTTAGTTGTCAGCCACCAGCTGATTTCTAATCATTATCATGTACAATATTCATGTTTCTTAAGCATTTACTTTGTGCCCTTATGACGTACTCTGATGCTTTACATGCATTTAGTTTCCATCCCCATTTCACAGATGAGCAAACTGAAGTCCTGGGCTGTGAGGGAGGTCTTGCCGCCACCCCCACACAGCCAGCGAGTAGGATAGTCAGGTTTCCAACCTCATCTGTACTGTCCAGGCCACACTGGGAGGGAGATGGTGTAGGAGCCTTCCACTTTAAGACCTTCACAGGGGGCGGATTGGTTTTCTATTGCTATGTAACAAATTGCCAGAAACTCAGCAGCTCAATGCAATCACATTTATGAGCTCCCAGCTCTGGAGGACAGAAGTTGGTATGTAAGATACTGGGTAGACCGAGTTCTTGTTTGGAGGGTCTGGAGACAAATCCACTTGCAAGACCATTCTTGTTGGCATCATTCAGTTTCGCGTGGTTGTAGGACTGAAGTCCCGCTTCCTTACTCGCTGTCAGCCGGGGCCACTTTCAGGTTCTAGAGGCTTCTGATTTCCTGGCCACGTGGTCCCCTCCCATCTTCAAAGCCAGCAATGGAGACTCTCTCACACTGAGTCCCTCTCATGCTTTAAACCTCTTCTGCCTGGAAGAGCTGGTCCTGTTTCAGGGCTCTCCTGAGTAGGTCAGGCCTGTGCAGGATAATCTCCCTTTTGCCAGAAAAGGTGACATACTCACAGGAGTCATATCTCCTGATATTCACGGGTTCCACCCACACTCAAAGGGGAGAGGATTTCATGCAAGGTCAAAGGTCCTGGGGGTCATCGTAATATTCTGCCGGCCACGGAAGATCTTAGGTTCTAATAATAATAATAGTAATGGCCACAGGAATGGTGATACTTACTTTTACTTGCTCAGAGCATCATGGTTTCCAGACTTACTCTACATCTGTAATCCAGTTGGAGCCCAACAGCGATGCCGTGAGGTATGAGCATTATCCCCGTTTTACCCAGGAGAGAGACAGACGCCTAGTTAGCGTGTCTGGGGCTGGAGCCCAAATCTTCTGACCCCAAGCCAGCCCAGGGCTCTTGGAGCCCACAGCACCCCTGCCTGCCATCAGAACCCTCAGACCTCATTACCGTTCTTGGAAAGGGCAAAGCATCTCTTTCCAGCCAGCCCAGCCCTCGGGGAGCGCTTCCCTGCAAACTCACCACGTTGGGTCATAGAAACTCCAGCGTTTACAGGAACTGCTGCTGGGCTGGGTGAAGCTCACCTCATTAGGCAGGAAAACGAGTAAAGACTGAGGGACACAGAATCAAAACAGCATGTGTGCAGGAAGAATCCCATGACCGGGGAGGGCGTCTGGCTGAGGCTGAGGTGTTCTGGCTGAAAGAGAGGGGGCCACACTGTCCAGAGGGCCACGTGTCAAGTGGTGCTCACCACTGCCCCTCGTCTCCATGCGCCAGGCACAGGACTCACGTGGGTGCCCTGAGCGGCAGCCCCTGGGTGCCTATATCTGCCAGGCTTTTTGTGGGTACCCCTCCCCTTAATATTAACCAGGGCCCAAGACCCCAGTGGGAAATCCCTGCCCCCCACACACTATCCCCAAGGATTCTCAAGGGTCTTAACATTTCTAGATAGCTTTGTGCTGATATGTTAATTTTTTAAAAATATTTCATTCTTCTCCTAAAATTGCTGGATGCAATTTTAAAAGAAAAGAGCCAGCTTTGCAGCTCGAGGAGGATGAGGGATAGTTAACAATCATCATTATTAGAAGGCCAGTAGGGCTTTACAGGGTAGGTAGAACAATTGTAAACCAAGGAGTTTAGGAGATTGGAATATCTGCTTGTCAGATCTATAGAAAACTGCAGGCCTAAGGTGATTGGATTTACTGGAAAGAATTCAGTGCACAAACTCAAATCTGCATAAGATTACCAAGAGCACAATTCTGTTCACTATTATTTTTAGGAGAACAAAAGACACAAAGCTGTGTTCATTTCCCTCAGAAAACATTTTCCTGAGCAGTATTAACAGCTCAAGAATGAAAAGCCACTTCTGTTTTTCCTTTTGACGCCATCATTTTGAAGCATCATTAATCATAGGTGAGTCTGACCCTCCCAGAGGAAAAGACAGTCCTAGGGAGGTTCACAGGCCTGGGGCAGGCAACGCCACACTGAGAGTGCAGGGGAAAGAGCCTGTATGGCTAGAAATAGGTCTGTCAGTCAGTGATGTAGACATGCTTAAGGGACAGAGCCCTATGCTGTGTTCTGATAATGGACCCCTGGATGCAAAGGTGGTTAAAAACCAACTTTCAAGATAAAGACAAGCTGATCCTAAAATATAGTTCATCTGAAGTTTTTGGATGTTATTTTTTAAGATTAAAAAAATGCTTAGGATTATTATAAATCAATATTTATCAAAAAGTTAAAGTATATTTAGAATAGTTTTGTTTACCTGATTAAATATCCGGTTTTTGGTATGTGAAAAAAAAAAAAGACAAAAAATTGTCTTTTTCCCTTTTATTCCATGCTGGATGCTGCTCCAATTCTTTGATTTTTTCCTAAAGTTTTGCTGACACAAGGCTGCTGGGAGAGCGGACTTTGGAGAGGTTTGTGGTGAGCCAGTGCAAAAGAATCTGGCTAATTTAAGCTGAGGGGGTCTCCTGGAAGGTCATGGGGAGTGGGGGTCACTGAATGGATCCAGAAAAACAGGACTGGAAATGGCCTGAACTAGGGTCTCAGGAACCCAAGACGGTCTCATGATAGACACTGCAGTCAGGGACTCACCGAAGCCAGAGTGAACGAAATCCAGCATGTCTGTCTCCTGTCCTTCTACTCCAGTTTCCCTTCCCAGGGAGGCTGTGTCTGCTTAGCCTGGCGAGGTTCTTGTCCTCTCCGTAGTGAGGGGATGGTGGGGCTCTGGGCCAGTCCCAGCAGACTGAAGGCAGTGGGCTAGAAAAAGGGAAACAGGGTGATGTTGGGAAGAAAGTCCACAGAATTTGGGGTAATGGGAACCCAGGGGTAGCACACTTGGAAATAAAGTCTGGAATCACCATCCTAAAATCCCATTGCCTGGAAAATGTCCCATGTTCTGCTCTCCCCTCCCCTCCCCGATAGCCTTCCCTGTCTCCAGCTGTCAATCATCAACACACACGTCAGTGCCTTCTTACACGTAACAGTCTAGCATCTCTTCCCCCACCCCACCAATGCCTGGAGCCCACCTTAGCACATCCCAAAGCTCATTAAGCTGCCGGGCTAAACAAAGTGTTTTCTACCTGCTGTGGGTTGGATTGTGTCCCCCTACAAAAGATATGCCGAATTCCTACCCCCTTGTACCTGCGAATGTGATCTTGTGATCGCACAAGATCTTGTGATCTTGTTCAGAAATAGGGTCTTTGCAGATGTAATCAAGTTTAGAGGAGGTCTTCTGGGTGGGCCTTGATCCGATGATGGTGTCTTTATAACTAGAGAGAAACGCCTGGTGAAGACAGAACGCACAGAAGGCCATGTGGCCCTCGAGGCAGAGATTGGAGCGGTGCAGCCGAAAGCCAAGGAAGGCCAGGGATTAAGGGCCACCACCAGAAGCTGGAAGAGGCAAGGAAGGACTCTTATTTTTAATATATTTACTTATTTAATTTATTTATTTTTGGCTGTGTTGGGTCTTCATTACTGCATGTGGGCTTGCTCTAGTTGAGGTGCGCGGGCTTCTCATTGCGGTGGCTTCTCTTTGTTGGGGAGCACGGGCTCTAGGCGCGCGGGCTTCAGTAGTTGTGGCCCACGGGCTCAGTAGTTGTGGCTCTCGGGCTGTAGAGCGCAGGCTCAGTAGTTGTGGCGCACAGGCTTACTTGCTCCGTGGCATGTGGGATCTTCCCGGACCGCAGCTTGAACCTGTGTCCCCTGCATTGGCAGGCGGATTCTTGACCACTGCGCCACCAGGGAAGGATAGGGAAGGACTCTTTCCTAGAGGCTTTAGAGGGAACATGGTCCTGCCGACACCTTGACTTTGGACTTCTAACCTCCAGAACTGTAAGATGATACATTTCTGTTGTTTAAATGGTACTTTGTTATGGCAGCCACAGGAAACTAAGATACTACCTCAGGTCTCTAACCTTAGCAGCACAAAGCTCTAGGAAAAGCCATAAATTATGGTTTGGTTTTTCCTTTTAACAAGGAGAAGAAAAACCCACATCCTGGAAACTCTAAAGTAAGGTAACTAATTTCAATGGTTTCTATTTTGTAGATGAGAAAACTGAGGCTCAGAGTATGTGACTTATCCAAGTCACATAGTTAGGAGGAGGCAAAGGCTGGACTTGAACAAGATTTTTGACCCCAAGACTTGTACTCATCATCCTCCCTGTGAATGTGTGGCTCTGTACCTCACAGGTTAGTGCAGAGACCCCAAATCCTAGTCCCCAGATGTCACTTTTCTTTATTACATGAGCTCAAAAGTTAGTACTAGCTATGTTCTTATGGGAACTACCTGTTACAGCCACATTTTCTGGAACATGAGCCTCTGTAAAGCAAGCCTTTTTCCCTGGTGATTTTCATTACAAAATCAGAGATTCACTCCCACCAAAATCATCTCCCCGTAGACCCAAGTAAGAATGTTTGGCAAAGAAGGAATTAACTGATAAAACAGCTTGTAGTATACTAACTCCAGTGTCTGCCTGGAATGTTTTGCAACACTTTTGGAAACTCCAGGATTATAATTTCAGCACAATCTGTTTATTTCAGGCTATTAAGCCACATGTGTATTCCGCATGCTTGGGAATCCACTGGCTTCACTCTGAATGGCAAGAACAGAGACCCTCTCTCACTTTCGGGTGGGCATTTGTAGCGGTTGGTAGAGCAGGGCTGCAATCCCTGGGGAGACCAGTAGGGGTCTTCTTCCAACAGGAAATAAATTTCAGGCTGATAAGTTCAAGGCTTTGGGTGCTAGAAAATAAGTCTGTTTCTTTGGGATGAAATCTACCCTCCTTACAATGTGGATTAACCAGTTGGTGTGAAATCACTCAGTCCTGAGAATGGAGCAAGAAAAGGTGTGGGAAAAAAATCCGACTTTTCCTGCCTTTTTGCCCCTCCTGGGAGGCACTGGAGCTGAGGCCAGGGTGCCTGGGACAGCCTCTGTCTTTCCAGTCGGTACCAAGGGGAAAAGGACACTGCACGTCCACACTGTCGAAAGAAAAACCAGAACGGCAAGCTGGCTTGACTTTTCTCTTGTAAATTGTTTACCTTGGGACAACCAGATGGCTCATCTCTTGTTGACCCCTTGACCATTTCTCGTGCTGTTAACAGCCTCTATTAGCAAACAGTCCCACTCCACTGGCCCACACGCCCGTGCAGGAGTCCCAGGGCCTGCTGGCTGGGGAGCCTCGGGCATTCCAGGAGGTTGACTCAGCGCTGCTGGGCTACGGATCTTCATCAGGGTTCAGGGTACTTGAACTTACAGCTGGGTACTTCAGCTGTAAATGGGGTGAGGGGCTGCCTTACAGGGTGGAAATAGGATGGATTATGTAAAGGCTTTGCAATCCCTCCCACCCCCCAGCCCCTCATCCCCCAACCCCCTGGCCCAGCCTTTACCATGACAAGACCTGGTTGTGATTAATGTTTGAGGGGTGAGAAGGGGGCTCTTGCCTTCCTGGGCAGTGGGCAGGGAGCGCTCCGTCTTCCCTGTCTGGGTTCCATCCTTAGGCACCACCTCCTTCTGGACCTTGTGGGTGTGGTGCGGGGGTGAGATTTTAATACTAAGAGTTCCCAGAAGCCCCGAATCTGGGGTGGGGTATAAGAAACAGATGGACATTTTTAAAAGCTCACTCCAGTTTTCAGGGCAAGTGGAGGTGGGGAGACCAGTGGACCCGAGAGGTGATGGGGCTTGGTCCTGGGGTAGGGGTGGAAAGAAGGGACAGATTTCGGGTGTTTCTGAGAAGCAGGGTGCAGAGTGAAATCTCTTGACCAAGGAAGAGGAGAGCGATGCCCTTGAGGGTCTTACAGCCCGGCTGCCAGCAAGACAAAATTCTCACCCAGGGAACTAGACTTCAGTGGTCCACAGATCTGAAACAATTTTAGAGGTGGAAAAAGCAGGTTCTAAACTCTAAAGCATGGAAGGAATGTTCACAGATCCAGACACGTAAATATTTGAAGCTTCTGTTACACACACTCACACGCATGCACGCACACCTCATTAAGAGCAAGGTAAAAGGTAAGTGAAGGGCTGGGAGAAAATTAAGAAAAAATCACCAATCCAGGATTTATAAATAGCCCCTAGGAATCAGTGAGATCAAGGTGGATAACTGGGGACTTCCCTGGTGGTTCAGTGGTTAAAAACAGACTCCCAATGCAGGGGGCCCGGGTTTCATCTCTGGACTGAGATCCCGCATGCCACACAATGCAGACTACAGAAAAAAAACAAAACTAGGTAACTGTACAAAGGAATATGAATTTGTAAGTTCCAGAAAAGAAGGCTCTAAGGATAATGTACATATGGAAACATGCATGAGCTCACTAGGAATCATGTCCAAACATAACTTCTACCTAGGAACCACTCAGCCCATTTTAGAGATCTGGAAGTTGAGGCCTGCGGTTGATAGCACAGGCCAGAAGCCAAAACTCAAATTCATTAGACCCAAAAACCAGAATGGGATGGAGTGAAACCTGCAGCACTACATTTCACTGAGGGTCAAATGAGCTGATTTGGGTCAAGTGCAAGGTCCGGCCTGGCTCTCTTAGCTCTTCCATCTTGGGGGGGTCAGGCCCACTGGACTTGGGAGTAGGGAAGGGGGAGATAAAACTGAGAAAGAGGGGAGACAGGAAGGAAGGGTGAATCTGATTTGCATAATAAAGACTTGTGTGGGAGGGAGCCGGATAGAGAGCCTGAGGGCAGGGCAGGAGGTGGAAGGATTGATCTAGAGGCAGACAGATTGGAGGTGGGGCTAGGAGAGGGCCAAAGGCAGGGCCACAGTGATGACTTTCGTGCCATGCCCCCACCCCCAGCACCTTGGCCTTCCGGGGACAATTCCTGCATAAAAAATGTTAAATAGGGCTTCCCTGGTGGCGCAGTGGTTGAGAGTCCGCCTGCCAATGCAGGGGACACGGGTTCGTGCCCCGGTCCGGGAGGATCCCACGTGCCGTGGAGCGGCTGGGCCTGTGAGCCATGGCCGCTGAGCCTGCGCTCCGCAACGGGAGAGGCCACGACAGTGAGAGGCCCATGTAACGCAAAAAAAAAAAAATTAAATAGTATAGGATATTGTGACTGGTATAAAGATGGATGTATTATAAAATAAAATACATTCTATTAATATATATAAATAATATAATTTTACATTATATAATAAAACATTCTCTTTGACCTAAAATTTCATTTTGTAGTCTTCTGATTTTAAAAGTAATCTTCATGTTTTCATGGGGCCTGTTAACTGTGCCCCCATCCCTGGTGGAGAAGTTGGCCCTAACTTGTTTCACAGACAGCAGTCAGGAACAGAATTCTTTCCCAGTCCTTTTGGCTGGTTTGGAGAGAGACTCCTGGGCTCTGATGTCCAGCTGTGTGGCAGGGGGAAGGTCTGTGTCCCCAGGATTACTGAGAATTCCAGGCGGTTCATCCAGGGTGGACTGGTTGGCCCACGTGGCCGGCAGAGTTCTGCCTGCCTGGGTTGGAATCCAAACCCTGCCTGTGTTGAGCTGCCCCAAACCAGTGTGTGTGTTCATCGGCAGTCAGGTTCTTTGGGATTAAAAAGGTAGGTAGCCTTTGGGTCTCTTCTGGCCTCCAGGTAGGGGGTTATGATCAAGGCAGGTCTCACGTAGAACTCTGACGTTACAGCAAACACCCCCCAAGGAGGAGGTCCACCTGTACTCCGAGCTCAAGGCCTCACGCTCAGGCCTCCAGGCTTTTGTCCATACCCTGGCGCGTGTGTGCGTGTGCACACGTGCGTGTGAAGGATGGGGGTGGCAGAGGCCCAGTGGGAGCTGTAGGCCCAGGGCCCCTTCTGAATATGTTGGGCTCGGGAGTACAGGTTCCCACACCCTATTCATGTCAGGAGACGGAGCCTGAACAACATTCGTAGCCAACGGAATAGAGTATCTACAGCACTACTCCTTTCACCTGTGAGAAATCGTTCCTGACACCCAGGACGCTAATTCACCAGCCCTCTCGCGCAGATCTGAGAAGCTGCCTTTAACCTTTAACCTTTAACCCGGTCTTTCCCATCGGTCACCATTCTGCACCCCGCCCCCACTCCCGGGGCACAGTACAGTGTCTGCAGACAGTCTTGGTTGTCACAGCTGGAGGGTGGAGAGCTCCTGGCATCAAGGGGTGGGAGGGATGCTGCTAAATACGCAGGACAACCTCCACAGTGAAGAATGACCCCAAATGTCAGCAGTGCTGAGGTACAGACCCTCCTATAGCTGCTTCTGGAGTGGGGACCCACGTTAGCGCCCTCCACGCAACACCTACTCACCCCTAGGATGTGGGCTAGGTCTACGCACACTTGGGCCACGCTGCCTGCACATAAGCATTTTAAGGTGAGTTATTGAAGACCTAGTGCTGCCACGTGTTACTTTAGGCCATTTCAGTTCTACCAGCCTCAGTTTCCCGGTCTGTAAAATGGGGGTGGTAACAGTGCCCACCTCAGAGGGGTGCTGTGGGGAGATGCCTGATCCCTCTTGCCTGACCCCATTTTTATTGCTGGTCCTAAGCAGACCAGGGTGAGAGTGGTGCATCCAGAGGCTCAGCTTCCTCACCTCCCCCCATCTCTGGGCAGCTCCAGCTTCCTGTCTCCCCTCCCCACACCCACACACACTCCTTTGCCTGTGGCGGCCTCAGGAGGCTCCTTCCCCCAAGAGTTGCTGTCTCTTCCAGGTGACCCCTGGTTGACCCACCAATGGGAGTGTGTCGGTGGTGATCAGGGGCCATTTAAATTAGAACACCCTCTGGATGTTTCACAGAAATTCATGAGTCATTTTTGCCTCATAAAACCCAGTGGAGTTAGCTGGGAGTGTAGATGATATCTGTGGACCTTTAAAAAAATTTTTTTCTTTTTTTTAAAGAGGCAAGTTTCTCCTTTGATCCCAGGTTCATCCTGAGAAGCAACGTTCTCTAGGTTGGAGGACACACAGTCAGCTTGGCAGCTTGATTACTGTGCGACTGAGGACAGCTTAGTCAATCTCTCGATTTTCTTCAAATTAACGTTTTTTTCTTAATTTGAGGGAATACATGTCCATTGTAGCACATTTGTAAGGTACTGTTTCAGAAATAAAACATGCTGTATACAGTTTACATCTTGCTCTGGTTTACTCACATCTTACCTCAAACATTTTCCCATGTCACTATTCCTCAAAATCATATTCCTAACGGCCGCACAAATTTCTTTTGTATGGGTTATCTAACCTGTCCCTTGCACTTGGCCATTTGTGGCTGTATCCCCAGTGTTCCCATCTGTGAAATGGGCACAGGTATGCTGTGAAGTCCAATGAGAGGGCCTGCTCGTCTTCTCCTGTGACTGGTCCTTGACGAGCCTACAGGCCAGAGTTGGAGCAGGACAGGAACTCCTCCCAGGCCTGCCCTGGGCAGGAAGAACACAGGGGGCTGGGGACGGCATGATACACTGAGGCAAGGGCCCTCTTGGATCCCGGATCCTGACTCCGTGCCTGGTCGTGAATCTGGCCGTCAGGAAGTTTCCATTTGCCCTGCAGCTGTGGGACAGTGGACTCTGGGGGCACAGTTGGGGCTCCCCAAGGAGCTGCTTGCTCTTCTCTTATACCAGAAGCTAGAGCCATCAGCCCATCTGTCTCTTTGAGGCCAGCTGGCCACCTGCAGAGACACACCTGGGGTCTCCAGGTGCCACTGGCTCCAGCTGCCACTTCCACAGTGGCCCCTGAGAGCTGGTGGCAGGACCCAGGAATGTGGGCTGCCAGGCAGGTGGGTGCCCACTTGCTCTATTTAAACCAAGTGTCCTTCAAATCCGTACTGTCTTCATTTAAACATGCTATTTAAAAAAACACTTTAAATCATACAGAAGACAGCTTGCTCTAAATGGAAGGTTACCTTAAATGAAATTCAACAAAACAAAACAACCTGACTACCTTCAAGCTCCTCCTCTGCCCACCCCTGGCTCTGTGCCCAGGCCAGCTCTGTGCTCTGTTGAACAGGAAGGGTGACAAGAGACAGAGAGCCGGGGAGCCAGGATGAAAAGACGACTAAAGACTAAAAGAATAAAGACTAAAGACTAAGAGAACCCTCCCACCGAGTGACACCTGGAGGCCACTGGGCATCCCTCACTTGGCCCAGCGTGTGCTGTGCTTGAGGGAAGCCTGAGTTCTAGCCCAATCCTCCCATTTTACAGACTGGGACACAGAGGTTCAGAGGGGAGGGAACTTGCTCTAGATCACAGGCGCTGGAATCTCATTCTCCTGTTTCCCCCGGCATGTCTTCCCGGCCCCATACAACCTGGCTCAGGAGGCGCCCAGCAGGGAGAGGGGAGCCCAAGCTGGCAGGCGTGGAAGCCAATAGAAGGCGTCCATCCTGCGTGGGTCAGCTACGGGATTTTAAGTGGGCTCCAGCGGAGGAGCAGGGGACTGCGTTTTGGCAGGGACAGGGAGTTTGGATTCTTCTGACTCTTCCATTCACCTCTGGGTGAGCTGGGCAGGTCATCTGGCCCCTCTGGACTGGGTCTGGCCATCAGTAAGATGAGGGAGTTGGACTCCATCTGGTGCAGACAGTCTGGTTCCCAGAGAAGCCTTCTCAGGACGCCCTTCCCTCTTATGTATAAACTCACATTCCTCATCCTGGGCTATTCTACCATTTCCTTTCGTGCTAAACCAAAGGGCTATTTTGGAAACTCCTATAAGCAAACTAATCCCTGGCTGGCATTTGAATGGATATAAAAGAGACCTAAGTGAGGGACTTGGGCATAAACGCTGCCCAGCCCTGAGAGCCCACGCCGTTAAATTTAGAAGCATCACTTCCAAATGAGGTGAAATTGCAGGTTCCCTGTGGCCGGTGGGCAGCTTTGGGCAGCACCGAGCAGGACAGATTTAGCAGAACAGGCTCCGGTTCCCTCTGGCTGCACCTTGGGAGGGGAGGCCCAGGACGGCCCCTTCAGTGTCTGGGGAGCAGCTGCTGGGTAAGGAGCCCCTTCAGCTGGCCCGCCTGCCCTGAGCTCCCCAGCTGGATCCAAGCATCAGGTGCTGCCCGGGTGCCAAGCCGGAGAGAGGCAGCGAGGGACACGCGGGGAAGAGGCAGTGCCGTCTGCCACCGAAGGTTTGGGACCCGCATGACTTCTGTGCCTCTCTCTTCTGTCCAGGGGCCCATTGAGCTCCCTGGCCTGCCTCTCATGCCCTGCAGAGTGCTGGCTGCCCAGGGCTGCCCGACCTGCCTACAGTCCAGCCGCTATGACTTCTGTGCCTCTCTCTTCTGTCCAGGGGCCCATTGAGCTCCCTGGCCTGCCTCTCATGCCCTGCAGAGTGCTGGCTGCCCAGGGCTGCCCGACCTGCCTACAGTCCAGCCGCTAAAGGGTAATGCCGGAAGGGGGAGGGGGAGGGGGCGCATGGTCTTGGGGGAGGAGTGGGGTCTCCAAGGTGTCCAGCCTCTGTTATGAGTGGTCAGTGCCGCTGTTGTGTCAACAACTAAACATTAAGAGCATGACCCTTGGTTAAAGGTGACAGACATCCGTTGGGACTTGTCAGGAGCCCACTGAAGGCTCCTGGGATTCCAGGGGTCTCAGCCTGGCCATCTCATGCCCAGTCCACCAGAGAGGGGATTGTTTTGCATCCCGCTGGGTGAGATCACAAGGGTCAACTTCAAAGGATCAGCCCCACTAGGGATCAGCCAGGAGAGGCGCTGCTGGGATCTGACACTGGTCCAAAGGGACCTGGGCTCCCACACCCTGAAGCCTGCAGGGGATGGGGCTTGATGTTTCTCAGCCACCCCCAGTGCTACATTTCTAGCTTGGCAGGTCTGGGTCATGAACCTTCTTCCATTCTGGGGCCCCCTCCCTCCTGCTCAGGCTCATGGCAGCGGAGCAGGGGTAGTGTCCTCAGCACAGCCCCTGCGGGAGCAGGTGCATCCTAGCATGAAGTAGCTGGGCTTTGGAGCCCATCATGCCCAGGTTCAAATCCCAGCTCTGGCAGTTCCGACCTGTGTGACCTTGGTTGAGTCATTTCCCCTCCTCTCTGAGTCTCGGTTTCTTTATCTGCAAAATGGGAAGGATAATAATAATATTTGCCTCATATAGTGTTGGGAGTATTAAATGAGATTTTAAACCTTTAGAGCAGGTAGCAGAAGGAGTGTTGGCCACCCAGGGGTCATCCATCAATAGCTGCTGCTCTTGTAAATAATGTTTTAGGCTCATTCATTTACACATTATCTGTGGCTGCTTTTGCTCTAAAACGGTGGAGTTGAGTACCCGTGACAAACACCATACGGCCTGCAAAGCCAAAAAAATTCACTCTCTGGCCCTTTACCAAAGTCATTTGTCCACGCCTGCCTTGGAGTCCAGCACATAGTGGGAGTTCTTATCTTTATCCTGTTCTTCCACTGACTGCGCCTTGGGCTGCACAGCCTGCTGAAGTGGGGGAAGCAGCCCCAGCCTTTCAATTCTTGTCCTCTGGTCCCATAAAGATGCACTGTGACTCTTTCAGGCCCTGGAGAACGCCCCCAGCCCCACCTGCAGGGAACTCTCTGTCTAGTCCGGGAGGCAGACAAGTCACCATTCACCGTCCACTGTAAGTAAAGTGAGGCAGGGACTGGGGGGAGGTCCAGGAAGGCTTCCTGGGGGCGGGGACATCTGGGCTGGAAGAGGAGCGGGGAGGGTCTAGCCAGGAGGCCAATCCGCACGTGACAGCCAGACCTCACATTGGAAAACGTGGCTCCCTGAGCCAGCCTCTTCACCTCTTAGAGGCTCCTTCCTCATATGAAAAGCGGGGTCATTGAACCTCATGGCCCTGTCATGAGTAATCAGTCTACAGCCAGGTGCTGGCACATTGCATGGGTCTGCACTGAACCTTAGTTCTCCTCGGTCCTCCTTTCCTAACGCTGGGCAGGCAGATGGTTGGGTTTGTTCTAGCAAACTGCATGCAGAGGAACTGTTTAGCGATCGTCTTTCTCCCTTATCTTGAAGTGGAGGACCTGGGGGAGGCTGGAAGAACGACCCAGAAGGCCTGGGAGGGAGGGTGGCGGGGACGTGGAGGGAGAAGGTGGAGGGAGGGCGTTCCGGTCCCCAACCCCCGGGGCTGGCTCCAGAGTCCACGTCCCACCCGCTGACCTTGGGGATCTCCCTGCCTGCTCCCTCCTGTGCCCTTGCTCATCTTGGCTAGGATGGAGGGAGGGCGTGTTTAGCAGTTTGAGAAGCTTCCAGTGCCACCCAGAGCCTGTGCTGATAGGGGTGGGGGCAGTGGTATGCTGATAAAAGTTTAACAACAGGCAGAAAAACAAACAAGAAAAACCACCCCAAAACCTAATTTGTAGCACTTGCCCCTTTCCACGCTGTACTTAATTCTGTCATGGCTGATTTCAAGCTACCAACATTCCTGAAAATTTAACCGTCGACTCTTGTGAGCTGGTCCAAGCTGGCAGCAGCACAGCCCAGGTAGGGACTGTGGGGGCGTGAGGGTCCTCCCGTGGGGCTGGGGCGAACCCCCGGAGTGCGGGATGCCTGCCCATGTACCTGAGAAGCGCTGGCTGGGCATCAGTCACACTCGGGTTCTCAGCCTGGCTCTGCCGCTTCCTAGCTGGGTCCCTGAGCTCGTCTTGTTACCTCTCTGAGCCTCAGTTTCCTCCTCTATTGAATTAGGTTTGCAACAGCTCCTACACCTCAGGGGGTTGTGTGGATCTACTGAGATAATTTACCTAAGGCACGTAGTGGACAGCTGGCCTAATTATGAGCACTCGGTAAATGATGCCTCCACTGCCAGACTGCATCAATTTCCCCATCCGTACACCAGACTGCTGTTCACAGATCTATTGCTTGGGACAGTCCCCGGCACTGGGGCTCCACTCAGTGGGTGCTCCGCAGACACTCGCCGCTTCCTCCGTTGGGGCCCGAGGTCGCTCCTCGGCTCATCTGCCCCAGCAGCTGGGGTCTCCAGGCTGGGGTCTTGGTCAGCCGATGGCACACAGACAACCAGCTCTTTCTGGTGTCTATTTCACATTATGTGCTGTCAGCACATTGTGTCCTCAGTCCTTTTATGAATTTCCATTTTACAGACGTGATCACCGAGGCCCAGAGCCGGTGAGCGACACAGCTGCAGCTGGGGTTTGAGCCCAGGTCTGGCTTTGTTGCTTCCAGAGCTCACCTATGCACAGCACGTGTGGGGCTCTGGGCTGCGGGAGGTATCAGAGGAGGAGGAAGCTTGTGAGGGTCATGCAGATCTGCCAGGGGGTTCAGAGTGAGGGCTCTGGAGCTTGTGGTGGGAGCTGACTACAAACAAAATGCAGGACTAGACACTGGATAGACGCGGCTGCAAAGGGAACGTCATCCTAGGCAGAGGCTCCAGGGTGGACAAAGGTGTGGATTCTGGGCTCAGCCGCTGGGTGGAGGGGATGTGGGAAGCAGGGGCCCTACCGAGCGGGAATAGGAGGGAGTTGGCGGAGCGGAGCTTTCTCAGGGCAGTGGGGTCCCTGGAACCCTTGCAGTGATGCCACCCTGGCTGAGAGGTGAGGTATAAAACTGTAGCAGCAGAGATTTAGGTTAGATATGGGGGAGAACTTTCCTATTGTGTTGGAAGACACTGGGCGATATTCCCAAAGGATGTGGTGGCATTTTTCCAATCTCAAGATGGTTTGGAAAAACGTAAAGACAGCCAGGGTTCTAGGCTGGCCTCCCTGCAACCTGGGTCAGAGATGGGGTAATGGATCTGTGGCTTCTGGAAGCCTCTGATGCCAGCAGCCTGGCCTCACGTGAACTGGGCTGACTCACACCCTGCTCAAAACCTCCCATGGTTCCCAGTGACCCTTAGCCAATTGCACGGCCAAAGTCCTCCCTGGGGCCACCGAGGCCCCCCTGACCTGTGCTCTGCTGGCCTCTCCAACCTCACCTGGAGCCACACCCCAACCCACTGGACTTCTTTCCATTTCTGGATTACACCTTGTCCTCTGCACCTCCAGGCCTTTGCTCACGCTGTTCCCTCTGCTTCTCCCTCCCCTTCCCCTTCGTCCCTCCTCGCCTTCCCTTCTCAGCTCTTGGTCGCCTCCTCCATGGGTGGGTCTGGTACCCCCATCATTTCGCTATGGACTCGCTACTGTAATGGTGGCCCATCAGCCCCCTGCTGGACTGGGAGCCCTGGAGGGTGAGGGCTTGGCCTGCCTTACTCAGTGTCTGGCTCACAGGAGGTGCTCAGTGGGGGTTTGTGGAGGGGGGTCTGGCAGGGTTACTGGCAGAGAGGAGTAGCTGAGGGGAGGTGAGAAGAGCTGGTTCACAAGTTGCTGGGTGCCCCCTGCACGAGGACTCAGCGTCGCGCAGGCATCAAGGACCCAAGCACAGGGTGCAGAGACCTGGGTTCGAATCTTGCTCCTGCCCCCCGCCCCAAGCTCCCTGACCTCACTGAGCCTCAGTTTTCTCATCTGTGAGCTGGGGGCAGCACCGGCCGCCCCCTCTCTGGGGCTGCCGTAGGGCCCTTGGGGGCCACGGTGGAGGGTAGCCAGCCTGCGGTCAGCACTCACCGGGTGCCAGTGCGAGGCTGACTGTCCTGCCCTCTCCCTGCAGGTGACAGCCATGTCGGTGAGGGTGCGGTTCCTGTCCTCTGGGGACACAGGGGCTGTGGGGGTCATGGGCCGGAGCGCCTCCTTTGCCGGCTTCAGCAGTGCCCAGAGCCGGAGGATCGCGTAAGTTCTGCCCGGGCTGTGTGTGGGAGGCTTGTTTGAGGGCCAGGGATCGGGTGGCCGGTGGGGGCATCCTCCTCCCATGCCAGTGACCCTGAGGCTCACTCTCATGCCAGGCCCGCAGTGCAGGGTAGTGTGTGTTTGTGTCTGTCTGTGTGTCTGTGTATGTCTGTGTCTGTGCGTGTGTGAGTGAGACTCTTGGTGTTGGGAGAAAGCTGTAATTTGCTTCAGATCTGAACAGGTATCACCCTACATGTTCCTGGCAGTTGATCCTGGAAGCTGATCTGCTTGAGCTTATCAGGCCCACTTGGCAGATCAGAAAACTGAGGCCCAGAGAGGCAGAGCTGCTCACCCAAGGTCACACAGCAAGACTGATTCAGAGTTGGAACTTAGTCTCCTAGGGGCCAGGTTAGGATGGAATGTTCTTCTTGTTTGATAGAATGGGAAGTAGGGCCACCTGTGACCTGGGGCAAGTGACTTCACCTCTCTGAGTCTGGTTTCCTCATCTGCGAAATGGGCATCACAAATGTCCCTCCCTCATGGGCTTGTCATGAGGGTACAGTGAGGTGACACGTGCTGGCACATGCTGGCACGCAGCAGGGGCTTGTGGGAAGTTTTCCAAGGAGGAGAGACAGGCAGAGGCAGGCCTGGTTAGTACTGACCCTCCAGACGTGAGTTCATGGCTGATCTGCGATGTGTCTCCTCCAGCTGCAGGTAATGCCTGGGAGGAAGGTGCGTTTCTGCTCCTGGGGCCACAGCCCTGCCAGCCCAGGCGTGCCGGGCCCCTGGCTCCAGGAATCCTGAGAGCCCCAAACGGCTGCCAGTCTGAACAGCTGTGGTGGACAGGCAGGGCCCTCAGCCAGAGCAGGGCGCAGAACCAAATCTCATCCTGGCGTTCCCCTACCTGAAACCGTCCGGAGGTTCCCATCCCACTGAGAGCACAATCCGGTCCCCAGCGGCAGGGTCTGGCTGGCCAGCCTCATCCTGAGCCCTGGGCTTTAGCCCCGTTGGCCTCTCTGTCATCCAGGCCTTTGCACAGGCCCTGCCCTCACCCTGGAATCCTCCCCACTGCGCTTCACCTGGCCTGGTTCCGCTTAATCTCATCAGGCCTTGGCTTCAAAGCCACTTCCTGGGGGTTGGGGGTGGCGGCAGGCCCTCCCTGTGCTCTGTCCATAGGCTCCCCAGCTGCGCATTAGACCCACCTTCCCCTCCCCGCCCCGCACCCCATCACTGTGAGGCTGGCCCTGCGGTCAGGCCCTCCCAGCTCACTCGCCTTGTCTCAGGACAGCTCAGCTTCTCAGTTCTGAGGTGTGCCTGGGAGGAGTGGCATCTCAGGGCTGAAATCCTGGAAGCACCCCTAGGAATCCCTAATTCTTTCCGCAAGTATTTATGGAGCATTGGCTCTGGTCAGGCTCTGGAGAGAGACCCAGGCCCCGCCCTCCTTTCAGGATGGGGAAAACAAAAAGCCAGTGATAGTCAAGATGGATGCAGCTGGTGGCAGGTGCCCTGAAGGGGTTAAAGCAGGGAGGCAGGAGGGCAGCAGGGAGCTTGGAGGAGGCCCCCAGTGAGGCATTTAAAAGAAGGCAGAGAGAAGAGGAGCCCATCACGTGCAGACAGGGTGTGGGCGTGGGAAAGCCTTCCAGGGGGAGGGGACAGAGGTGCAAAGGCCCTGAGGTGGGAATGAGCTTTGAGGGACAGAAAGTGTGTGTGCGGCTGGGCTGTGGGACAGTGGTGTAAATGTCCTGGATCCCTCCTGGGGCTCCTCATCCTGGCTACCCCCCCCCCAACCCTGCAGGGAATTCTGGGGGATGTCTGGCTTGGACATGTTCTGAGATTCCTGAGTGGCCTCCATTGGGCCTGGTTCTCTGTGGTCCCCTTGTCCAGGGGTGAGGAAGTGGCCACCCATGATGGCACAGAAGCAGCACATCTGTTTTTTTTTTTTTTTTTTTTTTTGCGTTTTTCGGGCCTCTCACTGTTTGTGCCTC
>NW_006770868.1:1583762-1589109 GCF_000442215.2 Lipotes vexillifer
CCCGCGTCTCCTGCATCGGCAGGCGGACTCTCAAGCACTGCGCCACCAGGGAAGCCCAGCACATCTGTTTTTAACTTCCTGTCTCTGTACAACTCCCAGGGGTCTGGACCCTTGGCTCTGGGGCTGGATGGTCTGGATTGGGTTTCAGGCCTCACCTCTGGCCTTATTTCCCAGGTAATCCAACCAGGCTGAAACACGGCCACATTGCCAAGGTGCTCAGCAGCGGGGGCAGGTCAGGCAAAAATAACCTTAGACAGGAGAGCAGAAGAGCCTGGCTCCACTTAGATGTCCCCAACCCTTATCCCTGCGCTGGCACCTGAAGCCCCTTTGACTCTGGACAGGGTTGTTTTCTTTTCTTTATTGTGTAATCAAAGAATTCACTTGGGGAAGTAACCTCGTGAGGAAATTTTACACTAAGGTTGAATGACTGCTATAACAAGGCCACATATAATAAATATATAATAATATACTATAACATAAGGCCATACATAATAAGGTGGGCAGATGCAGAAGAGAGCCAGGCCCTGACACTGTCCCATTCTGCCCTGACAGGCATGGGCTGCTCTTAACCCCTTCCTGCCATCCCTCAGCCAGGTCTCCCCTCCCTCAGGCTGCCAGGCAGGGACCCTCTTGAGCCAGGAGACCCTGCAAGGTCCTCACCACCTGGAAATTCCTCCACTGGGATGGCTGGGAAATGTAGGTGTGAAAACTAAGCAGCAGCCCTTGATTTTCAAGGAGAGGAGGCTAGAGAAAGGGGGCAGAGAGGAGGGCTAGACCTCAGAGACACGTATCAGGAGAAACAGGCTGGTACACGTGAAGCACCCAGAGCAGAGCTTGACCTTTGCGAGTGCCGTGTGCGTGTTTGTCATCATCCCTGGGCGTCTAGTACCACCAGATGCAGGAGGAAAGGTGCGCTTACACCCAGCTTTGAGTCCTCACCTGAAACGTGTCCAGTCGGGCCTATTATTTATTGCCCCGCCCCCAGCCCCTCCTACCTCCGGATCCTGCACCTGCAGCAGCCCTGCACCGGGCCTCCGATAGTGTCTCCCAACGACACCAGGTAGAAGGGCTGGCCCAGCGGCCTCACGTGAGGGCTGGGGCCAGTGGGTCACACGTGCCCATCTGGAAGCTCGATTGGCATGCCGGGGGATGTTTAATATTTACTGAGTCCTCCCAGAACTGCTGTGACATCCGCCCCTGGAGGTTGCTCCCTGCCCTGGCAGTTGTGGCACTGGGCCAGACATGAAACCTGATTTCGCCATCCGGAGGCTGCACATACATCACCGTCCCTGGCAGGGCTGGCCACCACACCTGCGCTGTTGAACCTCAGACAAGAGCACTGGGTTCAGAGCTTCCCCGGGAGCCGGTGCTGTCAGGCACAGCCACAGAGCGAGGGCGAGGAAGTTTCCAGGTAGACGGAAGTGGGATCCAGCCAAGGGCACGCATCTGCCGGGGACTGTGGGACTCTGGGAGCTGGCAGGTGAGCGGGGCTCCTGCAGCCCCACCTCCAAGCTGCTCACCCACCCCACCTGCCTGCCTGCCCACCCGCCCTGGACCCTAGCCTGTCTGAATGAAACCCGCTTCTCTCGAGGTTGCAGCCCCGCCTGTCCCTGCCAGCCTGCAGATGGCAACTCTGTGGCGGGTGTGTTCCAAGAGGTGGCTGATGTGGCCTCCGGGAGGGTCGGGGAGGAGGGAGCACAGTCCCTGCCTGGGCTTTGCAAAGTGTCACTTGACATATAATATATGAATAACAGCAACAGCAGGTGCAGGGGTGAGCACTACTGATGTGTTAGGCTTAGTCCCCAGGGCTGTGTGCACATTACCCAGACTTAAACATCGCCTGATTGGAGGAACCTTCCCTGTTCACCCTTTACATTCATTATCCTGCCTTTGTTTTTTGTTTTTTGGTTTTTTTGCAGTACGCGGGCCTCTCACTGTTGTGGCCTCTCCCGTTGCGGAGCACAGGCTCTGGACGCACAGGCTCAGCGGCCATGGCTCACGGGCCCAGCCGCTCCGCGGCATGTGGGATCTTCCCGGACCGGGGCACGAACCCGCGTCCCCTGCATCGGCAGGTGGACTCTCAACCACTGTGCCACCAGGGAAGCCTCTGCCTTTGTTTCTATTCTTGGCACTAGGCACTATCTGATATATAATTTTTAAAGTTGAGGTATAGTTGCTGTACAATATAACTGATACGTACTTTTAAAAATTACCTTATTAACTTCAGCACATATATAGCACTTACTCTTTCCTGGGAACTGCTTGAATCTCTTTACATTTATTAACTCATGAAACTCTGACAGCAACCCTCTCTCTGGTCCCCATTTTATGGATGAGAAAACCAAGGCACAGAGAGGTTCAATAACTTACCCAAGGTCACACAGCTTATAACTGGGGGAGCCGGATAGAGACCCCAGCATGTGGTTCTGGAGTCTTTGCTTGCTACCACTTCCCACGGTCTCCCCAGCTGGCAGGGCAGCTCACGAGGGCAGGGGTTTTGTCTGTTTTGGTCACTGTTCTACCCCTGGCTCCTAGAATGGCATCTGGTGTATGACAGGAGCTCAGTAAATATTTGTTGAATGAATGACTATCTCATGACAACTCCGTGGGGCAGGCCTTCTTATTATCCTCCTTTTACAGATGAGGAAACTGAGGCTGCAGTAGATTAAATACCTGAGCCCTCTGGGGCTAGAATTTGGACATGGGAGGCTGACCAGGAGCTTGTGTCCCATGAGATGATATGAGTTCCTAGCTTGGTGAGGCCCCTGAGGTTTCCAGGGTGGGGTTCCAGGTCCTTCCTTGATGCAGCATCCTTGGGACCCAGTTCTCGGCATCCCCGGGCAAGCCCTGGGATCTGTATTTCTGGCACGTTGGCCTGTAATGTGGCTGTGCATCCATGTTTTGGGGAACCACGGGGTTTGGGGCTTGATGCCCGACAGCAGGGGTGGACAGGACAGCTCTACTGAGCCAACCACAGGACCCTGTGACCGTGAGTGGAATGTGCAGCGTCTGGTTGGCTTGGAAATACAGCCCAGCCACCTGCCAGGCCTCTTGGGGACCAGGGCTTGGTGATGGCCCAGTGGCCCTTCTCCCAGGCCTAGCGAAGGAGCTGGAGCTGTGTCCACTTGCCCCCTGCCCAGCTCTCCAGACCACAAGCCCCCCACCCCTCCCCGCAGACTGTGAACCCTTGAAGGTGGGACTCTGGCCCCTTGGCTCCCATCACGTTGCATGACTCAGAGAAAGCCCTGCTCTGTGAGTGTTTGAATGAATGAATGAGCCTGTGCCCTTGATTTTAGACCCTAAAAGGGCAGCAGACTGTGAAGGGCATCCAGGGACACTCGGAGCTGGGCTTCTAGCAGGAGGATGTCTCCCGAGTGAAGCAGAAATGGTGAACCCCTGAGAAAGTGGTCCTCCTACTGTGGTCTGAGGACCAACAGTAGTGTAGAGCCAATGGACCGTCCGCTCCATAGGCTGTCCAGGGCCTGTTCCTTCTCTCTTGTTGCTCGGCCATCCCTGTGGGGGGCCCCAGTGCACATGGTTGAAGCTGGCTCTTCAGTGCATCCGAGGAAGATGAGGAAGGAAGGGGGAGAAGTTCTCTTCCAAGGAAGTGGAATATGTTGACTAACCCAGTACTGGGACATGGGTTTGCCTCAGAATGCCCATGGATGCATGGGCGTGTGAGTGTGTGCATGTGTGCGTGTGCGTGTGTGTCTGTGTGTGTGTGTATGGTGATTTGTCAGGCTACCTCCCTCCAAACTATATGTATAAAGAGCAGGGTTGGGGAGATGCCCCTGAGGGAAACTGAGGTGCTATTAACAGAGGGAGGGGAATGGATGTGGGGCAGGCAAAGCCAACAGGTACCCAACCCATGGGTATACCACTGGACTATGATTTGGCCTCCCACGTTGCTTTGCCTGCACAGAGCTTGATGAAGAGCATAAACAGGCAGCATTGGCATTTGGGCTGCTTGATTGTATTTCTCATTGTAAGTTAATTTCTCATATCGGGTTAGTGTTATTATTCGTTTTTTAATTAATTAATTTTTTTTTTGCGGTATGCGGGCCTCTCACTGTTGCGGCCCCTCCCGTTGTGGAGCACAGGCTCCGGACGCGCAGGCTCGGCGGCCATGGCTCACGGGCCCAGCCGCTCCGTGGCATGTGGGATCTTCCCGGACCGGGGCACGAACCCGCGTCCCCTGCATCGGCAGGCGGACCCTCAACCACTGAGCCACCAGGGAAGCCCCTATTATTCTTTTAATCCTCATATCCAAGCCCTCATTTGACAGATGAGAAAACTGAGGCCCAGAGAGTCTTGGCAACTTTCCTGAGACCACGCAGCTTGGTGGCAGTGGGGTGAGACTCAGCCAGGTCTCCTGACTGCCTGAGGCTCTGGTCACTGTTCCCAAGGTGCCTGCCCCTGAGAAGGGCTTTGTCCAGACCCCTGCTCTGACCATCGCCCCCATCCCTCTCACAGAAAGTCCGTCCACAGGAACTCAGTGAGGCCTCGGATGCCTGTGAAATCCTCCAAGATGCACGGCGCGCTGCGGAAGGGGTCTGTCTGCCCGGATCCCAAGCCACAGCAGGTGAAGAAGATCTTTGAGGCGCTGAAGAGAGGCCTCGAGTAAGGACGGCTCCTCGTTGCCGTTAACAAGTGCATCCTTCGTCTTTGTCTGCCTGGTCCTCTCTGCCTCTTCCTGGGGAACGCGGGCGGGTCTCTTCTGTAAAAGGCCACAGAGGGAGCTCCCGGTTATCCGTTTAGTCAACAAGCATGTCCTGGGTGCAGCCATGTGCTTGGCCCTGTCCTTGGGCACTGGGGACACAGTGAATACGGCAGGGGGACCCTGGTCTTATGGAGCCCACGGTGTGGAGGGGGAGACGGCAATAAAAAGTAATGTGATCAATACGGTAACTTCCACGAGCCCAGAGGGCAGTGAGGAAGGTGATGGAGAGACAGCATGTGGAAGGCCTGTCACACAGGGCTGCCCGGAGAGCTTCACTGAGGAGGTCCTGATGGTTTCCGAGAAGGAGCCATCATGCTGGCCTCTGGGGGACAGGCATCCTGGGCAGAGGGAACAGCACGGGCAAAGGCCCTGCAGTAGGAGCTTGCACAACAGCTGGAGGTCAGGGTGGCTGGACTCAAGTGAGGAAGCGACTGACTGATTGACTGAACAGAGGTGGGAACAGGAAGATTCAGTCATTTATTCCCCATATTTTTTTTTTTTTTTGCGGTACGTGGGCCTCTCACCGCTGTGGCCTCTCCCGCTGCGGAGCACAGGCTCCGGACGCACAGGCTCAGCGGCCATGGCTCACGGGCCCAGCCGCTCCGTGGCATGTGGGATCTTCCCGGA
>NW_006770868.1:1589263-1609406 GCF_000442215.2 Lipotes vexillifer
CCGGACCGGGGCACGAACCCGTGTCCCCTGCATCGGCAGGCGGACTCTCAACCACTGTGCCACCAGGGAAGCCCTCCCCATATTTTTACTGAGGGCTTATCAAGTGCCAGGCGCAGGGTACGGGAATGAACAAAACACAAAAACCCCTGCCCCCGCAGAGCTGACATCCCAGTGGGGGACACACAGACAATAAACAATATAGAAAAGTAGAATAGAGCGTATGTCAGAGGGTGGTAGCTCCTATGGAGGAAAACAAATCAGGGTCGAAGGTGTGTGGTTGATTTTAAATAAGGTGTTCAAGGAAGGGCTCACTAAGAAGGTGACATTTGAGCAAAAACCTGAAGGGGTGAGCCCTGCAGATAATGGGAGAACATTTCAAGCCAAAGAAGCCACTTGTGCAAAGACCCTGGGGCAGGAGCATGATGGGCACATTAGGGGCACAGTGGTCAGGTCAGCATGGGAGCTGAGGTGGGGGGAGGGGTATTCACGCATTGGCCGAATGGAAGGCTTTTCTTTCTTCCTGGGATGCCCCGCCCTGCCCTCCACCTCTTGTGACCCTGCTCTTCATCCCTCAGTAATCAATAATAATAATAATAATAATAATAACAGCAGCAGCAGCAGCTCTATGACTTGTTTGGTGCTTCATATACATCATGTCCTTGATGCCATGAGAGACTCTCTTAGCCTCCTTTTCCAGGCGAGAAACTGAGTCCCAAAGATGGGAAGCATCTTGTCCAGGATCCCACAGCCAGGAAGCAGAGAGTGGGGCTCCAGGGCCAAGGCTGCCTGCCCCGCTGTCCCCTGGGCTTAGGGTAAATGTCATCTCCCTCCGTGCCGGTGCCTGGCTCCCTACGCAGGGGTCATCCCACAGTGCGCCCAGCGCTGGTGCTGAGTGGGAGCCAGGGATGTGCTCAGAGGGTGGAGGCCTATCTCCAAGGTGCTGCTCTCCCAGGAAAGCTTCCGGTGATTCCTGTGAGGACTGCACATTTGAGACTTGTCTGGGGTCAAGGGCATCTCCTTCCTGGGGAGCCCAACCCCTGAGGGAGCTGTGGTCTGGCAGAAGGTAGTATAAGTGGGCCCAGAGAGGGCGAGTCACCTTCCTGGGGTAAGCCAGCAAATCTACAATGGAGCAGGACGGGGCCCACACCTGGCCCCCAAGTCCAGACCTCAGGTTTCATGTCCGAGTCTCTTTTTGGTGGAAAACACAACATGAAAAGTCCCCTCGGGCCCATGGCTTTTTCTGTGCTTTCCAGAGTGGGTTTGTCAGGCCCCTTTCTGGTCCTGGGCATCCAGACAGCAGGACAGCCTGCCTTTGGCTGTGAGGGAGGTGTGCTCTCTGTAACCTCCCCACGGGCTGGGGTGAAGATACTGGACTCTGGAGGCCACTGCCTGGTTTCAGACCTGGATTCAGCCTCTTCCCTGCTGTGTGACCCTGTGCTGAGTTGCTTCAGGGTCAGTTTACCCATCTCTAAAATGGGTATAACAGTAGCTCCTGTTTGCAGGGCTGTTTGGGGAATTACCTAAGGGATTCCCCATTTTGTACAGCGCTGGGCGCACAGCCCTGGGTGTGTGGGATGTGGAGGCTGGGCGAGCTGGGACTGGGCTTCCAGGGGGTGGGCTGAGTCTGCCCTCTGACCCCTGAGCCTGCTGAGCACCCCCTGCTGGTGGCCGTGGCTGCCTCCTCCCTGGAAGTCTGCTCATCTGCCTGCTTCTTTCCTTTCTCTGCTCCTTTTCCAACTCCTTTTCCTTGTTCTCCTCACAGGGAGTATCTGTGCGTCCAGCAGGCCGAGCTGGATTACCTGTCAGGACGCCACAAGGACACCCGCAGGAATTCCAGGCTGGTGAGACCCCTCCCGGGCCCTTCCCAGGCGAGCAGCCTTGGCCGGGGTTCAAAGACGGACCCTCTTTCACCCCGTTGCCTGCATCACGGGTGTGAATCTCAGTCTCGGAACTCAGAGGCCTAAGGAGTGGGCTTTATTTTTGATGAATGAACCTCACTTGGACCCGGATGAATTTAACCTCGCAGACTGGTGGGAAGCTCCCAGTAGCCCCCGGCCCTCACATGGTGTAGCAGTTCACACATCTTTGGGCCACACCTCCCTTTAGTTCTAGAAGTCACTGTAAGGTAGGCGGGTGTACAGAGGTGTGTCTACATTAGATGGCCCTACTCTGTAGGGCTTGGCCATCTGGGCCCCCTGCAATCAGGGTGGCTTACATGATGGCAGGAAATTGGATCAGGCATTGAATCCAGGGTGTGTCACAGTGCCAGCGGCCCTGACACCGTCTGTCCTTGATCATCCCTGCATGTTCCCACAATGTCCAGCGGCTCTGCAGTTTTGCTGCCATCCGAGTGGCATCTTTGAGGCTGCCCTGGGGCCTGTCTAGCCCAAGATTCACCTGCTCTGGGCTTCTGCCACCCCCTTAGCAAAGCCAGATTTAGAAGAAACAAAACAAACGCCACAAAAAACCAATACCAAAAACAAACCAAAAAAATAGGATGCGCAGTTAAATTTGATTTTCAGATAAATAACAAATCATTTTTCAGTATGTCCCATGCAATCTTCAGGACACAGTTATACTAAAAAAAAGAAGTATTCATTGTTTATTGGAAATTTAAATGTGACTGGGGGTCTTGTATTTTTTTTTTTGGCCACGTTGTGCAGCATGCGGGATCTTAGTTCCCTGACCGGGCATCGAACCCGTGCCCCCTGTAGTGGAAGCGTGGAGTCCTAACTACTGGACCACCAGGGAATTCCCTGGGTATCTTGCATTTTATCTGCTGGCACTGCCAGGACCCCACTGCTGGGTGCCTGCATCTCTCCAGTGGGGAGGCTTTCTTTTGCGTCTTGGGGAGTCCCTCCCAGCCCCCTCTTCTCTATCCGGCTGCTGCCTTGTGAAAACCCCTCCTGTCCTTAATTAGAACTTCTGGAAGCAGAAACCAGGAGGCCTTGATGTCTATGGTTTTCTCTAGCTCATTCCAGCACTGCTCCTCCAAGGGCCAAAGCAGAGAGCGGGCCACCGGCTTGATGGAGGGACTGCAGACACGAGGGGGTGGGGAATGAATCTATCAAAGTTGTGTCCCCCCACCTCTATATCCTGGCCCCAGCAAAGAAGACCTCGGGGGTCGACGGGGGGGAGATGCAGGGCTCCCAGCCTGCCGGCCCACCTGGAGAAGGGAAGGCCGGGCAAGCTCACTCTTGCCTTGTCCTTGGTGGGCAGATGGGTCAGTGCAGAGGCTCAAGGAGGCGCTGCCTGGTTCCCGGCCCTTCCGAGCACTTGCCGAGCCTCCCTCTCTTGTGGGTGTGGCTGTTCGCATGTCCTCCGGTCTCTCTTTCTCTCTCTGTTCTAGAAGTAACTCTAAGGGACGCAAGGTTTATGTAAAGGTCTGTATGTGTTAGCTACTCCCATTCCATAGGTGGGCACACTGAGGCAGGGAAGGGGCAGCAACTGCATTGGGGCCACCCAGAGGGACGATGCACCTGGGGTCCGGTTCTCAGTTTCTGAGAAGTTGCTGTGCACTTACTTTTCTTTCCGAAGACTTGGGAACTTTCCTATTTCTTAATTTCTTGCATAGAGTTTTTTTTGTGTGTGTGTTTTAAAAAAATATTTATTTATTTTGCCTGCACCAGGTCTTAGTTGCAGCACCAGGGATCTTTTAGTTGTGGCATGCAAACTCTTAGTTGCGGCATGCATGCGGGGATCTAGTTCCCTGACCAGGAACTGAACTGGGGGCCCCTGCATTGGGAGCGCGGAGTCTTAACCACTAGACCACCAGGGAAGTCCTCTTACATAGTTTTAATTTCATAATCCTACACAGTACAATGTCACATAAATGCATAAGTAGGAAAACAGACGTTGGCAGGGGGTTAATCCATCTTTTCCTTCTTGCTTGACTGGCTCCCATCCAAAATCTTCTCTGTCCCACCCTGTTTAGCCCTTGAGGACAATCTAGTCTTTATCTTTCCATATTTTCCTCCCTGGTCACATAATCATGCAAATATACAGATTGTGCATATAGAGTGGTTTGGTTAACAGTTGTCTTACAAAAATGAAATCACAACTTACGTACTCTCCCACATCTTAGTCCTTTTCCTTAGTGGATCGCCAACCTTGTGGAAATTCGTCCAGGCTCAGATATAGTGACTCTAACCCACGTGGGCAAAGCAGGGCCTGTTTTGGAATTAAAGTTTATCCGAACACAGCCCACACCCATCATTTACATATTGTCTGTGGCTGCTTTCATGCTCCAATGGCAGAAACCATATGGTCTGCAAAGCCTGCAATATTTACTATCCGGCCCTTTATACAAAGATTCCCCCATCCCGGCAATATATTCTTTTCATTGGCTACACCGTGGCCCCCTGCAAATCCGGATGGACGAGTCCGGATTTGCAGTTTCCTTAGACCTGAACTCCTGGGTGGTGCTGGCTGCCTCTCCCCACTCTCAATTCCTCTGGTCGTGGCTGAAGTCACCCCTTAAATAATCAAATTGCACTGGTTCCCCTCTTGTTGAGTTTACACCGTCCTTTACTCTTCGTAACTACCCTATGGGGTAGGTGCTGTTGGTACCCCACTTTACATAAGGAAATGGAGGCTCAGACAGGTAGAGAAACTTGCCTGGGACACACAGCTGGCAAACAGAGTCAGGCCTAGAGGTGCCTCACCCAAAGCCCATGTGTTTACTCATTCTTCCTGCTTGGCCTGGACCACAGCTTGCTGGCTGCAGGCCTCAGAGGACAGAGTGGCCTCTGGCTTTTTGTCCTCTGAGCTCAGGCACCCCTGGGATGTAGCCTCATGGGTCTTGGAGGAGCACTGGAGTCCTGACTCCCTTCTTCCTCTCCTGCCCTGCAGGCTTTCTATTACGACCTGGACAAGGTGAGGGAAACTCCTGTCTGCACGTGGTAAGCAAGGTGGGCCATGGCTGGGCCTGGCTGGATGAGAATAACGTCTTCGCTTGCGTTCCATCCTCCTGGCCGTCCCATGGGAGGAATACTTGGGTTTCCTCCCCACTTTACGAATGGGGAAACTGAGGCTCAGTGATGCGCCTTCTTTAGGGATGGTGAGGGGCTGGCCTGGCGTTGAGCGCAGCTCTGTGTGTCAGTACCTGGAGGAGGGTGGCAGGGGCGGGGGGGGGGGGAGTGTGGCCAGGCTACTTTTGAAGCATCTTCTCTTCTTCTGGGAGAAGCAAACACGCTCTGTGGAAAGGCACATTCGGAAGATGGAGTTTCACATCAGCAAGGTCAGCCTGGCTTCGGGGGGTGTCTCCCGGCTTGCTGGGCCTCTGCTGGGTTAGCAGTGGGGGCGTGGGGGGAGGTTCTCTGGGTGCCAGGTGGCTGGAGAGAGCCGAGGAGGAGCAGAGCCTGCAGGGGATGAGCCCTGAGATGGGGATCAGGGGGTTGGGGTTAGAGGGCTGGGAATGTTGAGTCCCACCACCCGATCAACAGATGGGATTGCAGAGGCCCAGAGAGGGACAAGGATTGGCCCGGGGTCGCACAGCAAGTGCCTTAAGCTTTATATTCTGCAAACTCTTCCACGAGCTTGCTCTACTCCCCCAGGAGCCCAGTGGGTGGACAGAATATCACAAACCCACCTTCCCTGTTTCACAATTGAAAAATCGGGCAGGGAGAGGGGAAGCGATGCACCCACCTGCCCAGTTCACTAGTTTTTACTGTGCACCCGCTGGGTGCCAGCCTCTGCCAGGTGCTGGGGATGCGGAGTGGACTAGACAGACGTGGTCGTTGCCCCGCGGACACACATTCTACGGGGGTGGGACCGCCGGGGTGGGGTCGGCAGCTCGGGGCCGAGTGACTGGCAGGTCGGGGCCCCGCCCCTCGGCGTGGGCCGCGCCCACTGGCCCGTGCGCCCCGCAGGTGGACGAGCTCTACGAAGGCTACTGCATCCAGTGCCGCCTGCGCGACGGCGCCTCCAACATGCAGCGGGCCTTCTCCCGGTGCCCGCCGAGCCGCGCCTCCCGAGAGAGCCTGCAAGAGCTGGGCCGCAGCCTGCAGGAGTGCACCGAGGTGGGCGGCGGTGGCGGGCAGCGCCGCGAGAGTCGGGCCGGTCTTGGGGCTCCCTGGGCCCTGAGGAAGCCTCTCTCTCTGCCCGGGGGCCTCTGTCTGGCAGGGTCTGTGCGTCCCCCGCGGCCGAGCCCGGGGGCAGGCGGTGAGCCACCTTGTGTGGGGCTTTGCAGGACATGTGGCTCATCGAGGGGGCCCTGGAGGTTCACCTGGGCGAGTTCCACGTCAGGATGAAAGGTAACAGAACAGGGCTGAGAGTGGCTGGGCAGGTGACAGTGTGGAGGGAGCATCAGGCCTTCTCGGGGACCCTGGGGCTTGTGCGGAGGGTTGATCAGAATCCCGGGGGTCCAGGCCCAGCCCTCGTTTCCACTCCCGTGACTTGTGACCTCGGGCAAGTGCTGTCCCCTCTCTGAGTTGAAAGTGAGGGCCCAGGCCTGTCCACTGCCACCATGATGGCCTATCCCCCCCACCCCCCGAAGTTGATACCCACCCTGTGATGGGGGGCTCCCCGTGTGAGGAGGGCCTGTGACCCATGGGGCAGGGACAGAGGAGAGAGAAGAGATTAGCCCGTCTCTGTGTTCCAGGCTTGGTGGGCTACGCACGCCTCTGTCCCGGAGACCAGTATGAGGTACAGCCACGCTCCGGGCGGGATCAGACCTCAGGGCTCCTCACCAGGCCTTTGGGGGTTGGGAGCTGCTGGCAACCAGGGCCCCAGCTGGGTTTCTGTCCCCGCCCCGACCCAGTTGGCAGGGAGGGCCCCCAGGCAGGGGGCAAGGGGGGCGGCTGACCCCTCCCTCCGTGGACCTGGCCCACAGGTGCTCCTGCGCCTGGGCCGCCAGCGCTGGAAGCTGAGGGGCCGGATCGAGTCTGACGACAGCCAGACCTGGGACGAGGAGGAGGAGGTCTTCATCCCCACCCTGCACGAGAACTTCGAGATCAAGGTGGGTGGGGCTTAGGGGCGGGGCCGGGGCGCTGCGGGGGCGGGGGCTTGGCTCCGCCACCACCCACAACTCCCCATCCCCCCAGGTGACAGAGCTTCGGGGTCTGAGCTCGCTGGCGTTGGGCACAGTGACCTGCCACATCACCGACTTCTTCACAACCCGGCCGCAGGTCATCGTGGTGGACATCACAGAGCTGGGCACCATCAAGCTGCAGCTGGAGGTGCTGTGGAAGTGAGTCGGGGTAGCCGCCTCCCCCTGCCCCGGGGCCCACTGCCCCGACGGGAGGCCGGCCCCAAACTCCCACCCAGAGAGGAGCGGGCGGGGTCGGAGGGGCGGGGGCTCGCCGGCTCCCCCTGGTGGCCTAAGCACGCCCTAGCATCCACCTTGGGCAGCCCTGCCCTCATCCTGCCCCCCAGACAGGCTGGGACCCAGACCCTTCCCTGCAGCCCTGCCTACCCCACCGCCCCCGCCCCTCTGACCTTTGATTCCCTTCTCACTTTCGACCCAGTGGCTGTTAAAGACCTGGCTGGGGACTTCCCTGGTGGTCCATTGGTTAAGACTCCACGCTCCCAATACAGGGCGCCCCGGTTGGAACCCTGGTCAGGGAAAAAGATCCCACATGCCGCGGCTAAGAGCCCGCATGCCACAGCTAAGAGCCCGCATGACGCAACTAAGAGCCCTCATGCCACAGCTAAGAGCCCGCATGCCGCAGCTAAGAGCCTGCATGCCGAAACTACTACCCAGTGCAGCCAAATAAATAAATATTAAAAAAATAAATTAAGTAAAGACCTGGGCTGGCCAGGACCCTTTCCAGCAGCCTCCTGGGCTGGGTTCCTGGGAGAAGCCTGCCTCTGCCCAGGAGGACTGGCTTTGCTGTGCCCACCTCATTCCCCTCTGACCCCTGCCACCCATCAGGCATAACGCCGAGCGGTCACCTTGAGTTCTCCCTTGGCCACAGCCCACAGCCCCATGGATGGGGGACATGCGTGAGAACGACCCCTGCCCAGGGTGGGGCTCTCCACCGTGCATGCCATTTCAGTGATCGCTGGTGGTTTCCACAGGTTTTGTTTTTGGTAGCAGAGCTCTTTCTCCCAAATGAAACCTTGGGTTTCGAGGAAATTCCCTTCTCCTCATTCCCCGGGGCAGGTGCTGCAGGAGCAAAGGGGGCTGAGACGCACTTCCCCTACTCTGGTGCTTCTTGTGACCAGTCGGGGCCAGTCTCTCCTTCCTCCCTGGGGTGGGGTCCGAGCCGGGGTCATTGGAGCCACTGCTCTCTCCCCGGTGAGCTGGGTGAATTTGGACAAGTGACACCCCAGCTTCAGTGCCTTCATTTGTCTAGCGGGGCTGAGCACACCTCTCAAGTGTACGGGGCAGGGGGTAGCCCAGCGCCATGCAGCCCCAAGCCGGGCAAGTCCAAGGACCCGGGTTACCGCTGGCCCGCAGCTGCCCTGGGCAGGCAGGAAAGGTGTCCAGGCAGTGCCTCTGAGCCTCAGGCCCTTGTGGCCGGGCTGGGTCCCAGATCTTGCGAGCTAGGCCTGTGTGCAGGGAGGCAGGAGGCAGGGAGGGCTGACCCATGCCTGCCTGCTCCAAGGGCAGGCGAGGGCCGGGCTGACGCATCACTTCCTCACCGTGGATCTGCAGCCTTCCCTGTGGCTGTGACTGGCACCCCCTGACCGATGAGGAATCTGAGGGGGGCAGTGACGTGGCTAACCCAGAAGACGGCAGAGCTGAGTGTCCACCTCTGGTCTGCTGAGCTTCTCGAAAGGCCTCTAAAGGGGGGTGTCATTCACCTGTGTGGTGGCCGAGTGCTGCCCCTCGCCATCTGGCTAAGGGCGTTCAGGGCAGTGGGCCTCTGAGAGACATGGCCAGAAGGGTTGAGAACGTGGATTTGGAGTCCCTCGGCTGTGCCTGCCCCTCCCAGAGCCTCCATCTCCTGGGTCCTGTGTGTGCTCCTGTGCCCTCCGGCCGTCGGTGACACCCTGGCCTCTGCTCTCCCTCCAGCCCATTTGATACCGAGAGCTTCCTGGTGTCGCCCAGCCCCACGGGCAAGTTCTCCATGGGCAGCAGGAAGGGCTTCTTGTACAACTGGACACCCCCGAGCACCCCCAGCTTCCGGGAGAGATACTACCTGGTGAGTGAGCCTCGCCGGGAAGGGATGCCGTGGTCGAGCTGGGATCGGGAGTCGGGGGCACTCCCCAGGGGCCAGCACGTGGGGCTGGGCTGAGCAGCAAGCTTTGGGCTCAGCCTCCCTTGTTTGGGGGTTATCCTGGGTGTTTTTCTGTACTTTTTCTTTCTCGCAGCCAACCCCTCAAATGCTGGGGCCTCTGGACTTGGTTCTGGGCTTGGCTGGTTCTTCTGGATGCCTGGGATGGGGTTCTCTGGATGGTTCTACCACCCCAGCCATGACCTTGGCCTCCAGTCTGTTTTACCCTTTAGTATACGTTTCCAGTAGGTAATACCTTGACATCCTGTACAGTAAAATACCTCTTTCCTATGGCCTCCAGGGACCTGGGTCCTCTCCTTAGCACCAACTACTCTTGTCACCTTCCTCCATATTCCTCCAGAGATACTCCGTGCCCTCTGGGAGCAGATGCCTCTTCCCCAGCCTTTCTCCCACAGCAGCCCTTAACCTAGTGATGTACTGGACACTGTCATTCCCAGAGCGCTCCTCATTCTTTGTTTGCACCGTGCAGCATTCCACATTTGGCTAAAAATCGCACTTTATTTAACAAGATATTGAGGTTCAGTTATTTGCTGTTACCAACGACGGGGCTGTAAATAACCTGGTACACACGTCATCCTGCATGTGTTCAAGTATCTTCCCAAAGCAGGTGCCCCAGTGAGGGTCCAGGGACAGAGACAAAAACAAGGACATTCTGTCAAGCCCAGAGGGAGGGTGATGCTGAGCTGGATGAACCTGTCTCCCGCCTCTGGACCTTAGGTGGGGAAAGGCAGCTTTATATAAGCTGGGCAACTTGTGTATTTAGAGGAAACGTGATTGTTTGGCCAGGGTGGTCCCAGTGTACTTTGGTTGAAAAATCATCTATGGTTAAGAGCATGGACTCTGGAGCCAGATGGCCTGGGGTACAAATTCTGTCTATGCCTTTCCTCTGCTGTGTGACCTTGGGCGAGTCATTCAACCTCTCTGGACTTCAATTTCTCAGAGAAATGAGAACAACAGCACCGCCCTGATGGGGCTTTGTAAGGGTTAAATGACTTAGTTAATGAGGAGTGCTTACAAGAATGCCTGGCAAAAACAGATGGTGCTGTCGGAACATCAACCATTATTACTGGTTCGGTTGGTGAGGGGGAGGGGTTCGGGTTTATGTCAGCTTGCCTGGATTAAAACTCTCGCACTTTGATCCTCGCCTCTGTGGCCTGAGGATGAGCCAGTGCCCACCCTCAGGGAGGTGTGGTGACGGTTAAATGAGGTCTGACTCAGAGACTGGGGCTGGAAAGGAGTGCATTAGAGGGGTGATGAGGGATAAGGGCAGAGAGGTGCCAGGCTCTTATCAGCACTTCCAGGCTGCCAGTCACCTTGGTGGACCTCAGTCATCCTGAGAATGTGGGTATGCAGAGCAAGGGTCTGTGGGGGAAGCCCTCTGGGGGCCTCGCTGATCCCTGGGGCAGCTGGTGAGGCTGCTCCTGCATCCCCCTCTCCAGTCTGTCCTGCAGCAGCCAGCACAGCAAGCCTTGCTGCTGGACAGGCCGAGGGCCACCTCCATCCTCAGCTGCCTGTCCGACGGTGACCTTCGGGGGCCTGGCCTGCGGAGCCGGAGTCAGGAGCTGCCTGAGATGGACTCCTTTAGCTCCGAGGACCCCCGAGACACTGAGACCAGCACAACAGCATCCACCTCGGACGTGGGCTTCCTGCCCTTGGCCATTGGCCCCAACACCTCCATTGAAGAGGGGGCCCAGGAGGACCCCCCACCCCTGGGCCTCCTGCCAGAGGTGTTCCACCTGGCAGAAGGCTCGTTTGTGGAGCAGCCTGGGTGGAGAAATTTGGGAGTAGAAAGCCTCGACCTGCCACGGGGCTCCCCCTTCCGCAACCACGTGATCCCTGGAGGCCAGGAAGGCCACGATGAAGCAGAAACTGAGGATGGAGTGGATGGGCCCGGGGTGCCCCTCGAGAGGCCCCTGCAGGATGTCCTGGATTTACTGAGGTCCATGGACCCTGCCCCTCCCCAGCTCCGGGAGCTGGAGTACCAGGTCCTCAGCTTCAGGGACCGGCTGAAGGTACGTTTACTCTTTGCTGGGCGGAAGTCCTGCTTTGCTGATGGTGTGACAACTGGGAGTGAGATCCTGGGGCAGGGAGCCTGGGCCAGCATCCTGGCGTCACCCCTGTGTAACCCAGGTGGGCGATGTCTCCTCTCTGGGCCTCAATCTGTTCATCAGTCCAATGGGTGTAGCAACGGCTCTCAACGAGCTGGGAGGAGGATTATAAGAGGAAGTCGGGGCTCAGTGTGGATAACTTGCTCCACGTCCGGCCAGATCCCAGCCCCATCTCACATCTTCTGACCTGGGTGGGTGGGGCTGTGGCTCAGCTTTAAAATCCCCAATTTGGGGCATTCTCAGGGTCAGAGCTGGCACTGTGGGAGGCCCCTCACAGCCACACACCCCACACCAAAACTTCTCCACAGGGCCCACGCCAGGGGCTGTCCTTGGGTGGCTCTCAGAAGTGCTGGCCTGGGCAGATTATTCTGTTTTTTTGGTTTACATATACAGATGTACATAAGCTAAAATGTATACTTATATATATATATATATACATACATACATACGGCACATATATACAGCATATATACATACAGCACCTACTTAGACATCAATTTTTTTTTTGGCCGTGCCCCAAGGCTCGTGGGATCTTAGTTCCCTAACCAGGGATCGAACCCATGCCCCCTGCAATGGAAGCATGGAGTCCTAACCACTGGACCTCCAGGGAAATCCCCATACAGCAATTACTTTATGGAACCACTATCTTTTGTGTTCAGTTCACTGGCACTGAAATAGTTTAACAGCTCTCTTCAAAATTTGTTTCGGTTATTCCAGCCCTGACCCCACCCCCAACATTACAGTTCAGCACAGGTGAAAGTTTAATTTTTCACTTTATATCTAGTAACTTTAAAAACACATTGGCTGTTTACCACTGCTGTGGTCTTCAAAAAGGACCTGCCAGAAAATTTCAAGAAAAGAATTTAAGAAGTAACGTCACCCTTTTTGTATTTCTTAGCAGCCTTAGTATGTAGAACCATTCGGGTCAGCACGCACGCAGCTTCTGTCACATACCTGTATTTTGAAAAATACACTTTGCATAAACAACCTAAAGTAATACGCAATAAGACAATAATTTTAAACATCTTCGAGGAACTTCTTTTTTTTTTTTTTTTGGGCAAACCAAGTTAGAACAATACAAATGATTATAGGCTATGGTGTTTAGTTTGACTTTTTCAAGAGAAATTATACACATAGGTATAGGTGTATAAATACACGTATTTATATACATGTGTAAATGTGAGGATTTAATGAGGATTTAATTTTATACGTGTGTATATGTATTTATATACACGCAGTTAATTCTCACTATTCACAGATTCTGTTTTTGCGAATTCATCTACTTGCTAAAACGTGCTCGTGATGCTTTCGTGGTCCTTCAGAAGCACGTGCAAAGGGGTAAATAATTGGAGTCACCTGATGTGCAAGTTCCCAGCTGAGGCTGAAGGAGATGACGTTCTTCCTTCTTTTCTCAGCTCATACTGTACCCAAGTGTCCTTTCACCGAATATTTAGTGCTACCCTTTCCACATTTCTGTACTTATTTCTGGTGATTTCGCTGTTTGAAACAGCGCCCAAGTGCCAGGCTGAGGTGCTGGCCAGTGTTCCTGACGTGCCTTATGGAGGAAATGTGTGTGTTGGATAAGCTGTGTTCAGGCGTGAGTTAAAATGCCACTGACCTTGGGTTTAGTGTATCAGCGGTACAGTGTCTATATTAAATAAGACGTCTTTAAGCAGACACACAGAAAACAAGGTTACGTGTTGATGGGTTGGTGAAAACGTTGACTAGAGGCTCACTCCTCTGCATCTCCCCTGGGAGCAATGGTTCAGTTTCAAATCCAGAGATCACGGTGACGTTACACACTGTAACTACCGTGAATAACAAGAACTGTGTGTGTGCGCATGCGCCTGTGCGTGCACACGCATATATTTTATATATATATATATATATATATATATATATAATTTTTTTTTTTCTATTGGGCAAGGAAATCTCTGCAACTAGTCTTATTCTTCTCTTGTTGCTCAAGGTTTTCTCTTTGGGCTCAACTTTCAGGAGCCCAGTTCTGGCTCTTGGGGCAGCATCTACTTGGGCTATGCCTTCGGTGCACTTTGTGTGAGACGAGGCCCCCTGGGGATGGGAATCAGCCACAGCAGACCTGCCACTGGGAGGCTCTGACGACTTGACGCCTGCTCCTGCCTCCTGCCCCAGTCAGGGGCTGCCTTAAAACCCCTCTCCTTCCACGTCTCCCGGGGAGAGGAGACACCTGGAACCCAGAGGCTCACCTAGCAGCCTCTGGCCTGGGTTGTTGGGAGTTGTTTGGCCTGACCCACACCGTATTTAAAAACTAATTTGGAATTACTTGTCGATAGTTAAAAACTGGGCAGCTCCCCACAAAGTCTAGATTTCCACTTTTTCTTGGAAAACTGAACAATATGGCAACCTCAGGCCTCACACTCCGGGTGGCAGGTGGCCCTCTTGGGGGAGGGCACTGCTCTCCAGCTCTCTCCCGTCATTTGCCCTGTCCCTGTGGGTGTTTGTGACCGGTGAGGTTTTTCAGATCTGCCCTCCTTCCAGCTGTCATGCCAGACCTTGTCACAGGCCGTTCGGGAGGGACCTCGGGGACGGATCCCCTTGCCCATCCCTGACGCAGGGGATGGCAGCCCTGCTGAGGGACGGTGACCAGGACGCCGTTAGGGTGGGTGTGCTGGGCGGGTGGCCGGGCTGCCCTGAGTTCCCGCTGTCCGTCCGTCCGTCCGCAGCCCCGCGGAGCCCGCCGGGAGCACGCGTCCGCCGAGAGCCTGATGGAGTACATCCTGGAGAGCTTCTCCTTCCTCAGCGCTCACATCGCCCCGCACGAGCTGGCCCTGTTTGGGGGCTCCCAGGGTCCCCGGTGAGTGCGCCCGTCCCAGCGCAGCCCTGGTGACCAGCCTCGGGGCCGGGGTCTCCCACAGCCCTGCCCTGATGTCTGTTTTCTTTTTTGTGGCCCCGGCCCCGCCCCACACAGAGCAGGTTCTCGGCGACCACTGAGTGAACGAGGATACCTCAGCCTGGCCCTTAGCCTTCTGCTCCGAGAGATGGGCGTTTTTTGTTTTTTTTTTTAATCTTAAAAAATAACAATAGGGCTTCCCTGGTGGCGCAGTGGTTGAGAGTCCGCCTGCCGATGCAGGGGACGCGGGTTCGGGCCCCGGTGCGGGAGGATCCCGCATGCCGCGGAGCCGCTGGGCCCGTGAGCCGTGGCCGCTGAGCCTGCGCGTCCGGAGCCTGTGCTCCGCAGCGGGAGAGGCCACAGCAGTGAGAGGCCCGCTTACCGCAAAAAGAAAAAAACAAAACAAAACAACAAAAAAAAATAATAGCGCACGCAGTAGGACCTCTGACCTCTGCGGAGCAATCGCCCAAGCGACCGCGCTCCCAGTTCCTTCTGCACAACCGCCCGCCCTCACCTGCGGCACCAACTGCGTTGGTGAAGCAACTCCCACCTGCCCACTCGCACTGGCCTGAGCGCTTCTCCTGCACCCAAAGCTCAGCAGCACAGAAGCGTGTGAACAGGCCACATTTCTCCTCTCTTCTCACGATCCCATGGGGAGGGTGTGGCATCTCCACCCCACTCAGGGCTCAGGCTCAGCCCCTGCCCGGAGCAGACACAGTGCTGGGTACGCTTGTGTCTCACTCACCCCTCATGGCCCCGAGCTTGGGGTTCCTGCCCCCACTTTACAGATGAGTAAACTGAGACTAGGGGAGGCTGACTTATCCAGAGTCACAGAGCTAGGAATTAGTTGGAACCTTAGGCTTCTGCTGCAAATTGCACACCCTGCAAGGTGCGGGGAGGCCCCCAGTGCCATCCCAGCACCTGTTTTGAGTTGTTGCTACCTTTTGCTGCTTCTCCTTTTCTCTTAGTTTTCTCCTCAGTTTAACTCCATCTCCCTGGGACCTGGAGTTGGCCTCCCTGATCAGAGCTCTCCAGAGAGGGAGGGTTTCCTCTACCCTTGGAGGGAGCTGAACTGCTAACCGAACGGTCACCCAGTTCTTCTCAATTCAACTCAGAAAGGACAAGACTCCACCTCCACCGCCGGCGCTGAAAGCGTCATCCAGGGAGCTCACGGCTGGTGCCCCAGAGCTGGACGTGCTGCTCACGATTCACCTCCGAATCTGCAAAGCGCTGCTGCAGGTGGGTGAGGAATGGGGGAGGGGGGGGTGGGGTCGGGGTGGGGTGGCAGGTTCAAAGCGGGGGTGATGGTGGTGGTGCTGGTGAATAGTCATGGGGTCCTCATACAGCCCAAGCCCTAAACCGAAGGCAGTGGTTGTGTCTCTTTGAGTGGCAGATGCCAGAACTCCAATCCAAACTGGCTCAGCCGAAAGGAAATGTTTTGGCTCGTAGAATTGAAAGGCCCAGAGGTGGGCTTCAGGCCCAGCTGGATCCAGGGTTTCAAACGTCATCATGACTGAGTCGTTCCCTCTCTCAGCTCTGCTTTCCTGTGTTGGTTGGCTTCACTTTCTGGCAGGCTGGCTCCTTCCGGTGGCAAAGGTGGCTCCTGGCAGCTCCAGCCTGCATCCTATCGTCTCTACCCCTTTGGCAAAGGAGGAATCCCCAGATGACAGTCAGGGAGCTACCATCGGGATAGAAGAAAGGATGGGCACGGGGCAGGTGGGCGCCACAGTCATGGTGGTTGACCTCAGAGGGCATGTTCTGTGCTAACCCGGAGCATCATGGGTTGCTTCCCAGAAACTGCACTCTCCTAATTTGTCGAAGATGGTCCAGGAATGCCTTCTGGAAGAAGCTGCACAGCAAAAACAGATTCTGGAGACACTTTCTGTGCTTGATTTTGAGAAGGTCAGCAAGGCGACATCCATTGAAGAGAGTAAGTACCTGCCCTCCATCCATGGGCTGCCCGTGTGCGTGGCAGGAAGTTATGAGGATGAAAGCCCAGGGGGCCTCCTCTCCCTTCCCAACACCCAGAGTTAAATGGAGCCCAGGGGACATGAGTGGGGGCAGTGGCTGGGATCAGACACACACTGTGGGGTGGGAAGGGAGGCCTGCTAGCCTCGGTCAGCTGTGTGACTGGGCAAACGATTCACCTCTCTGAGCCTCAGCTTCCCCATCTGTATAGGGGAGGCCACTGGGTAGGTGTCAGTGAAGGAACCCCAGGGCACATTCAGGGCATACAGTGTGTGGTCAAACAGTAGCTGTGACCCCAGTTCTGCCTCTGCCCCCTCCGTGGGACTTCCCCTTGTCCATAAGGAGAGGCTGGTGACAGCAGCAGCCCCAGGGTTGTCGTGAGGGCTGCAGGTGGTGACCCAGATGAGGTGCTCACAGCCGAAGCTGCTTGTCTCTGCGGGTCACACTGGGACGTGGGAAAGGGACTCTGCGTTAGGTCAGGCCATCCCTCGCCTCCCCAACCTCTCAGGGCCTAGTGGAAGGACATCTCTGGGCTTCCTCACTGCCTGCTGTTCCCCACCGCCAGTCAGGCTTCTGAGCCTGGGCTTTTCAGTCATCCCGCAGGCCACGCGGAGGAAGGGGTGCCTGAAGCTGTGGAGAGGCTGCACGGAGCCCGGCGCGGTCCTGTCCTGCCCTGGTACAGTGCTGCTGGACCAGCTCAAGAAGACGTTCCTGCACAGAGTCAGAGGGAAATACCCGGGGCAACTGGAAATAGGTAGCCCCCTGCCTGTCCCCACCCGCCTCGGAAATGCTTTGTGGATCCTCTGGGGTCTTCAGCATTGCCTCGGCAGGCCTCCCTGTAGCCCCATCTCCACCTCTGCGAACGCCTTCTCGGCATGAAGTGGAGGCCTCTCTGAAATTGACAACAAGGCATCTCCTTTTCCTGGGGAGGGGAGGGAGGAGGAGTCCGTGAAGCCGGGAGGCTGCAAACGTTAGCGGGCTCGTGCACCTTCCTGGGGGCTGATTCCATGGCTTCCACCAGAACCTGAGAGGGGTTGAGAAGGAACCTTTATGGGAAGGTAGGCAGGACTTTACCTGCCCCATAGCGGTGTCTTGAATCTTGGCTGGACTCTCCCAGAATGCAGAGCTGCAGCACTTTTCTCTGCTGACAACTGAAGGGTGACAGTCATACTCCAGGCAGTGGCTCTGGGCCTTAAGCAGTTCTAACCACCTGCATATTCCCAGGCCCTGGCTCTGTGATTCAGATCGAGGGGCGGGTGGGGCTCAGGGCACATGGATGCACTGCAAGACTCCCAACTCGGGCCTGTGGGCCTCAGCTGGAGCACGCCCCGCGCAGGCGCAGGGGGCGCAGGGAGGGATACCCGCCCACACGCCGTCAGAGAGCCTTTAAAGTGACCGGCCGTGGCCGGCTGAGCGGCGCCAAGGGGGCGGGGTCTCGGTCTCCCCTCACGCCGTGTCTGTGTGTCGCCAGCGTGCCGCAGGCTCCTGGAGCAGGTGGTCAGCTGCGGCGGGCTGCTGCCCGGAGCCGAGCTCCCTGAAGAACAGACCATCACCTGGTTCCAGTTTCACAGCTACCTGCGGAGGCAGAGTGTCTCCGACCTGGAGAAGCACTTCACTCAGCTCACCGAGGAAGGTAGGGCTGGGGCGGGGGCACGTGGCCTCAAAGCAACACACTGACGACAAAGCGTGTCCGTTGTGGAGACCTCCGTCTCGGCTCGGTTCTGGGAAGCCAGCGTTTCAGAATCACTCTGTCTTTCTCCTCCAGCTGTTCTTTCGAGAACCAGATTTAATTAGATTCTACATTCAGCCCGTATAGAAATGAGCTCCCAGGGCAGGAGGCTTTACAAAGCACAGAGCAGAGGTCAGAACTGGACAGGAGGGCTATTGCTGGGCTGGCCGGAGTCCCTCAAGTATGGACCTGGGGTTTATTCATTTTCAGGGTGTATTTAATCCCTTGCTAGAAAGCCTTCCTGGAGATTCCAGGAGGCCCCCTTTGAGACCAATCCAGACTGGGCCTTGGTGATCACATGGGCTTGTCCTGGGATTTGCTTCTCCCTGGCTAATGCACGAGCCACAGCTGTCCAGCCTGGTGCACTCAGAGGGGACCCCGGGCCTCCTTTTTTCTGTCTCTTGTAGTAACACTCTTCGAGGAGCTGCAGTGCGTGGGCCAGGCCAAGACAGTCAGGAAGCTGAAGGGGAAGCGGCTGGGCCAGCTCCAGCCCCTGCCCCAGACGTTGAGGGCCTGGGCGCTGCTCCAGCTGGACGGGACCCCACGGGTGTGCAGGGCGGCCAGTGCTCGCTTGGCCAGCGCAGCCAGGAACAAGAGCTTTCGGGAAAAGGTACGGTGTGGGAGGCGGCAGCCCCTGGCTGCAGGTGTGTGAGTTGGGGGGAGGTAGAGGGAGGTAGGCTTCCTCTCGGAAAAACAGGGAGCAGTGAGTGACTGGGGGCTGCATCTGTGGCCGGTATGTTGATGTAGAGATACTCCAGAGATGAACACAGCCTTCCGCATGCGCTCACCACTGGCAGAAGCCAGCCAGCCCTGGGGAGGGAGCTGGCGTTGCCAGGTGATCAATGGTTAGCAGCATGCCACTGTGCTCACCACCTCATTCAGCTCAGTGTTTCTAAAGCACCTTATCTATTCCGTCTCTGAGATGTCACCTGCACGTAGAATGTCTCTTAGAATTCTGACAGTCACCCTCATTTACTTTCAACTAATGTGTGTGGCTATTTCGTTGTGCTCGGTTCACTTGAAAACCAAGAGATTGGACCCCTCTGCCTTTTAGGTTCCTGAACACCTGTGACTCTTCTAGATTTCGGGTACCAGCCCCCGTGGTGGGAGAAGGGCAATACTGGGGCCTTGGTCTTGGGCTCACCCAAGCGCCAGGCACATCCCCACTGGCCCCCCCTCCCGTGCTTAACAGCCCTTACAACAATTTTGCAAAGCAATTGCCAGCTCTCTTTTCCAGCTGAACCGACTTGGCCATGGTCATGTGACTGACAGGGCGGGATCAGAGCTGTGACTGGAGAAGACTGAGGAAGGGCAGAGACGCTTTTCCTTCTGGCCAAGGCAGCAGCCTCGCCAAGGCTCCCTCTGTGTGTTCACTTCTGCTGCTGTCCCCGCTGGACAGCGGGTTTCTCTGATTCAGCTTTTTTTTTTTTTCTTTTGCGATATGCGGGCCTCTCACTGTTGCGGCTTCTCCCGTTGCGGAGCACGGGCTCCGGATGCGCAGGCTCAGCGGCCATGGCTCACGGGCCCAGCCGCTCCGCAGCATGTGGGATCCTCCCGGAACGGGGCACGAACCCGCGTCCCCTGCATCGGCAGGCGGACTCTCAACCACTGCGCCACCAGGGAAGCCCTCTGATTCAGCATTTTATCTAGATGGCAGTTTTGGAACGCATTTTGTAAACAGTACTATAGAAAAAGAGTTTTCTTATGTCATGACCCTCAGCCCAGGGACCAGCGTTTTTAGATAAATTGAATGCCGTAGCCTACAACTCGACACTGTGCACACATGCTGTCAGCATTCAGGGGATGAGCCCTGGGCACCGTGGACTTTGCTCTCACCAGCCCCCCGTTCACAGCAACCTCATTTCCTAGGCTTTGCTCTGCTACACCAACGCCCTGACCGAGAACGATGCAAAACTCCAGGAAGCTGCGTGTGTGGCGCTAAAACATCTCCGGGTGAGTTTAACCCGTCCTTGGTGGGGATAGAGAGAGGCCTGCTTGCGGTTAATGCGGAAGTTAGTTCATTTCAAAATGATTCCACTGGGACCAAAAGAAAGAAAATCACTGCCAGTGAAGAAGCACCGCAAAGAGCTGGTTGTAAAGGAACAGCCGCGCCAGCTCCAGCAGCAGAAGCTCTGATGGCAGAGGTCCCTTGGAAACAGTGCCCGTTTGCTCTGGCTCGGTGTGAATAAGCAGGTGGCCCCAGAGACTCACTTTTGAGCTCTTGGATTATATGGTTTAATATCCTCAATGAAAAATGTTCTAAAAGCACAGTAAGCTCATTGTAGGG
>NW_006770868.1:1609477-1622406 GCF_000442215.2 Lipotes vexillifer
GTAGGGAAAAAAAAGAGTGTAAAAATACAGAAATGCAAAAATTATCCATCCTAATTCTTGAGCATCTCTGTGCATAAAGCTTTTAAAATTTATATGGAATTCTGAATTACTTCCTTAGGCTAGACTTAGTGTTATCCCAGGGCCAGAGAATGCACTGATAAATGTTTTTGAGACTCATGATACAGCACACCCATTTACACTTCCGAAAGCAGACAGGAGGGGATGCCCGTTTTACCTCAATCTCATCTTCATTTGTAACCCTTATTTAAAAAAAAAAAAAAATCACTGCCATTCTGCTAGATGAAAAATGGTCCAGTACAGACTCAATTCATTCTGGAATGAACCGACAGGAAATTCTACAAGGACCATCTGGTTATAATCAAATAACCAGTGAGTGTTACGGTGCCCACTAGGGGGAGCCAAAGTGCACTCTGGTCCTTGGCCCTAGAGGTGATCAGGTGGTCAGCTGTGCCTGAAGCAGGTCAGACCTCCTCTCCTGGTCTGACCTGGAGGGCAGGGTTGGGAGAAGACGACGGGGTAGAAGGGTCCAGGGGAAAGCAGGTCTTCTCATTTCCAACACGGGCCTTTCAGAAGGTGTCAGGATTGAAAACATGAGATGCTGCCAGTGGCACTCTGATGAACCTGAGGCCACAGGAGAAACCTGGAAGCCTTCAGAGAAGGGGCTGAAGCTGCAGAGACCATGCTAGGGATGGTCCTGCAGGGTTTATAAAAGTGGATACCTGTTCCTTAAAATGCCCCCTAATGGTCCCCCTTTCCCCCAACCTCAAACAGGGCATCGAAAGCATTGATCAGATTGCCCGCCTGTGCCAGTCTGACCTGGAGGCCGTGCGAGTGGCAGCCCGGGAAACCACGCTGTCGTTTGGTAAAGTACAGCATCCAGCGTTTCAGAGTGCAGTGGGGTTGCTGGGGCCCGTAGAAAGGTTGTGCCAGAGAGGCCACAGCCAGTTCTCAGATGACGCAAAATAGCACACGGGACGGGCACCATTAGCAACCTGTTTGACTGCATTTGGCCAAGGCAGGTTTCCTTTATGGCTGAGGTGGCCGTTTACGACCCTTGGGAATGAAAGCCAGATGCAAGGCAGGATTAAGGTTCAGCGGGCTCTGTCTTGGACAAAGGGACAAGGCCCTGGGGTCCACGTGAGCCAGTCCCAAAGGCTCCCCACCCCCTGCCCTCTACAGCAGCACCGGAGGCCTAGGCGTCTGGAAGTACTAAGGCCACCTTGGCTCACCAGTGTAGAAAAGAGCGAGGTGGGGAGACAACCCAGTGACAGATGACCTTAATATTTCAGGTGAAAAAGGACGCTTAGCTTTTGAGAAGATGGACAAACTTTGCTCAGAACAAAGAGACGAAGCCTTTGGCCAGGAGGCAGATGTTGAAATCACAATATTTTAAAAAGCCTCAGCTAATAAGCCCAAATCCGGCACCTTTGTTTTTGCTGCTGCCCGGCCTTGACACAGGGAGGGCTTCGGGTGGAGGTACATGGTGCGCTCTCCCAAGAACGTGAACTGGCCGGAGCTGCTCCCAGACTCTGGGCCAGTTACGAAGCCCCAGGGCACAAGTGGGACTTCTGTACGGGAGCAGAACAAGGGGCTGCACGGCACTTACAGGGCTGCACTTCAGTCAGTCAGCCTTTGGCTTTGAGAATCTGCCTGACCTTCCCCGGGGGGCAGAGCCAGGTCAGTGCCAGCCAGCCACGAAGGGGCCGAGGCCAGGCAGGCGGAGGCCTGGAATCAGCAGGTCAGCTGGCTCAGCACTTCTGGTTCACTAAAGACTGGGACCGAGGAGGCGCGCAGACCCTGCTGAGGACAGAACTCGGGTCGTTCCCACAGCAGCAGGTGTCACTGTGGGGAGGGCAGAGCCAGGGTTTCGACGGTTCGCCCCCTCAGCCCGAGCTGCAGCCCAAGCACCACAGGGGAGCCGGCTGGCGGCCTGCTGACTGTGGGCCTTATTTTCACTGTGGTTCAACAGCACAAAGGAAACAAGAACATGCCGTGGGCCGAGAAGTCTTGCGTGCCATTTGCTTTGACCTCACTCATCAGAATGGAATCCATTTTCTGAAGCAAGTCAACTTAGGGCTTACTAAATAAATTGCTTCAGAAGCCAGAAGCTAGTTTGAAGAAAGATTTTACTGAACATCATGTTTAAAGAAGGAAAATTAATTTCCTATTTAAGTCTATTAAAAAACGCAGACGTGTCCTGGGCTGTTTCTGGGTTAAGCATGTAGAGGTACCCTGGGGTCTGGACGTGGTATCAACAATGGCCTCGGAAAGCTCTGTAACTTAAACATGCTCATTTACATTTCCTGTATATATTCTGTGCTTTTCGGTTTAACTCAGTATTTATTTGCCTTGTCCATATGTTGTTTTCTGAAATTTCAATTAAAATAACTTTTTATTGGTGTTCCACTCTACCTGAAAAAAGTGGAGGGCAGTGGTTGTTTTCTGGAATATCCTGAGGGAAGAAGACAGCCCTGCTGTCCCTCAGTGCTCTCTTTCCAACGTGACACAGACGCAGGGGTAGAGGAGGGCGGCCTCTCCATGTGCTCTCGGAGGCTCCCGGAGTCCCCTCTCCTTACAGACACCAGGCGGCGTGGCCCTTCTCTGGCCTTGGGCCCTATCTGACTTCTACTTAGTTACAAATTTAGTAATTTTTTTCCACATTGGCATTCCTCCTCTTCATGAAAGCTTAGATATCCTTTTTTTCTTTTTTTTGTATCTGAAAATGATTGAGGTGACGACAGTGGGTGTGACACCACCACCCAGGTCCCCACTGTCCTGGCTGGGTGTTGTGTGGTCACATGACCACAGACGTTGTTTCTGGGTTCCGTGGATCTTGCTGAGAGGCCACAGCATAGACAGTTTACTCAGCAGGCAGCTTTGAAAGAGTCATAAAACCTTGAAGGATATAAGGGAATTCTTTGTAGTACTCTTCTGCAACATTGTGCAAGCCTGAAATTATTTCAGAACAAGAAGTTGAAAAATCACCTTAGGGGAGACTTACATTTAATTTTGTACAGGAAAGGAAGACTACACACAGTGTTTATACTTCACTGTTACCGCTCAGTGTTAGTCTCCACTGATGTGTCAGTTCCACATCAAATGTGACTCGGCAGAGGTGCTGAGACATGGCCACCGTTGTGTCTTACAGGCAGCCCGCTAAGGGACACACGTTCTTGAGGTCTGAGCAGTTCTTCAAACAACCGTTATAAATTCATTAAGTTATCCAAGGGCTCTAACACTTGAAAAGGTGAGTTTAGTTGTTGTTGCTGAAATGGGTTGAGGCCTGAAGCGCTGAGTAAACACCAGGCAGGGAAAGTGCCTCCAGCCCAGAGGCACCCACGACTCCAGGAGGCCGCCGTCGTAATCCTCAGATGTGGAAAAACTATAACCCCTCTTGACTAACATCTGCTTCACATCAGCAGGGATGGAAAGAAACAGGAGTTGCCCAGCCTGGTTTAGGCCTATTAAGCAAAGAAATGGGAAGCACCCCAAAGCCATGTTCTTTAGAAAAAACTTTTTATTGTTCCAACTAAAATGCAAACCCATCATTTATATGGCAAGTTGGAAAACTGTACAGTTTGACAGTTCTGTGAGGTCACAGAAGACCCTGAGACGCGCCCCCCGCCCCCCCATCATGCATCCACGTATACACACACCTGAAAAGGTATCATACCAAAACACCTCGCTTTTTTTGTTTGTTTTTATTTTTGTAAAAATGGTTTATTCTATGGCCGTCGTAAAAAATAACGACCTGATGAGTAAATATTGGCTTAAGGCATAGAGCAGAGCAGCTCGCCACTTCTCTAACATACGTGTGACAAGATGGAGAACCATCTGTTTTCCAAGGATAGGCAGTTAAACCAGTATATCCATTTTGAAATGCTACTATATATACACGCCAAACTACTACATACATATACAGGACTTAAAATAACAGACAAACAAGCCCAACTCAAAAACGCTTACAGCCTGGCACCTCAGTCTTATCCACACCTCACCAAGGCTCTGCGGGGCGATGCCTCAAATGTTCCCACCACAGAATTTCTCTGCACGAGCTTCTAACACGTGAAAGGCAAAATGTGAAAATGCTGGCAAAAGAGCAGCCCGTGAGCTATAGCTGCCTTTTTTTTTTTCTTGTTAAAAAAGCCACTTAACGTGGAGGTCTTAAGTTCCCCTCGCAGGAAGAGTCGTGAGCACCATCAGTCCCCAGGGTTCAAGGGCAGGGCAGACGCCTTCTCTCAGCAAGGCCCCCAGACCTGAAGGGCCACAGGCTGGCTTGAAGGGACCGTCGTCCAGGCTGTTTCAAGAAGTGTGGTTTCCAACAGTTGCCTTGGTTCCAGATCACGGTCCGCTCAAGAAGAGTGTGAACTTGGCACAGTGGAGGCTGATCCCAAAGGTGTGTGTGTCGTGGGGGACCCTGCTTGTCTAAAGGTCCAGAGCGCGAGGTGTGACTATGGCTTCCCGTACCCTTGGAATGTCTGAGTTACAGTGGGGCCCAGCTGGACCAGGACATGCTGGGCCTCACTAGGAAGTCACCAGAGTGTCATGCCAGGAATTAGGCAAATATCTGTTACTGGACATCGCTCCGCTGCCGAATGGCAATTATTTCAGCAACGGTCTTAGGAACCAGAGCCACGTAATGCTCAGCTCATGCAAAGGTAGACTGGACTTGTACACGGAGCGCATCAGTAAGCAGAGATCTAAGGATTTCAAGCACGTGGTATTTGATCGGGACACAAGAAGACCGTACATGCATTCTAATACACACAGGGAGAGTGGTGACTGAGACTGAGGTTCGAGCAGACAACTGGGGAGGGGAGGAACCGGGACAAAGTAATCTCACGCCATGTGTCTTAAATAGCCAAGTGTTCATTATATATTATCCCCTTGTTCTATAAACACAGGCAAACCTCTTCTCGTGTTACCCAATGAAATCACGACTGCTTACAACCGTCCTCCTTCCTAGTACTGGTCTGACGCAGCAGGCTCACAGCAAAGTCCTCCATTCCCAGCGCCACCTGAGGGTTTATTATTGTACTTTTTGATCAAGCCCTTGGTGCAAGGCTGACATCAAAAAACGTTAATACATTATTGGTTTATGAAGATGCTAGTGCACTGTGGATGCCTTCAGGAGAAAAGAATTAAAAAATAAATATGGAGTGGAGAGGCCCACTACATGCCGTCTCCAGGGAGGGCCGCGGGAAGGATGTCGCTTGCCGCCTGCCAGGGACGCGGCAAGGGGGCACCACGCGAGGCTCGCCCCTCCACCCGCACAGGCCGTCTTGCTCTGCGCCACCAGCCCAGCGCCCTCTGTGCCCTCCTCAAAAAATGGGTTGTGGGTCTGGTATTCAGGGGAAGGCGAGGGGGAGAAAAGTAGCAGGATGGAGGTGAGGCCAACCGCCCGGGGAGGGGGCTTTAGTGCGGAACCGGCGTCCGTCGGGGCGCGGAGGGCTACGCTGTCCGACGGCCCTCGGCGCCGTTCTATGGGCAGGGGCGGACCATGGGTGGAGGCGGGTCAGATTGTGTGTGGCTGTCAAGCAGGAACTAGGATGAAACCAAACGCTTTCAGAGGAGCCCGGCCCTGCCCCCGCAGAGCTGCGGACTCGTGCAACATCTCGGCCACGTGGGCCACTCCAGCCCCCGTGAAGGGGGTTTTGGTTATTATTATTATTATTATTTTTTACAACAGCTCCCCCTTCCCAAAATCACCCCCGAGGAGAAAGCTGTCTGCACGTTGCTAAACCATCGGATGCACTCAAAGGTGGTTGCTTAGAAAGAGGTAAAATATTTAAAATCATTAAAAGAAAAAACAGAAGTCTCGTGAGGTGATTTCCACGACCAGAGATCTGAGGCTAATCCTCACTCTGCTCCGTAACTTTAACGGCAACACATTCTAACGTATGGATTTCTACTGAAATGGCATTTATATTCCAAGCAAAGTGGAAACTGTTCCTTCTGGATCTCAATGGCTGGGTGAAAAGCCGGTGGCCACCCTGTGGTGACCTCTGACCCTGAGGCAGGGGCCCTGAGGAAGCCTGTTTATGGGGATGGAGCAATGCGGGCAGGACGTGCGCAAGACGGCTGTAACGAGAGGGGGCCGGTGAAGGAGCGGACAACGGGAAGCCAGCGGGACACCCTGAGCAAAAGCAGAAGCCGGGTTCTGTTCTCTAGAGACGACCTTTTGTTGTTTTTCTTTTTAAAACGGGAAAGCTCGCAGGCACTGTCCCAGCTCAGTGCGTGCTCAGCAGAGGAAGCGCCTGAGCGAGACGATGTCCGAAACCCTCAAACCCTCTCCTCCAAAGGACTTTACATTCGCAAAAGTGTGCGAGTCTTTGCCTGGGAAATCAAATAAAAATTGTGTATCTGGTTACACCACCTAAGGGTACAAGAAAGTTTCGTAAGTGCCTAGTCTTTTTTTTTTTTCCCAGAAATAACAAAAAGCTGCTTTTTATAAAGGTTAAAAACAACAATGTGTTGTAATTCTATTACTTTTTTTTCAAAAACAAATGAACAAACAAAAAAAGAAAAAAAAGAGAGAGAGAGAGACGTATTTGGCATTTTGTCTACTTACTCCTGAATAGGTTAAGGCCCTGAGATTAGACTCTTCTATTCTTGGGACCACAGGGCTCCTTAAGACCCCGGTGCATCAATCCTCAATTCTCTCTCGTTAGCCCTTCACAGTCCCAGACTTTGAAAACCTTTGACCTGTTTCTTCTGAGGCTGGCTCAGAGGCTCCTGCAGCACTGAGCGCTACCGCCGGGCTGGCGGCCAGGGCTTGCTGTACACGCGGTCTGGCCAGCACGTCCGTCAGTGAAAACATACCCTGTAGCAGAGGTACGCGCCGGCTGTGAGGACCGTGGCCACGCACACGTTGACCAGGAAGGGCTTCCAGTGAGTCGGCGCCTGGTCCTGCTCCTCCTTGGGTGGCGATGGCTCCCCCTGGGCAGGACCTGCCCCCGCGACCCGCCTCCTGACTTCAGTGTCTTGACTCGCACTGAGGAATGAGGGGGGCAGAGGCGGGTTACTCACTCAGGAAAACAATGGCAAGGATGCTATTACTCCCGGAGGAATTCTAGGAAAAAAATGAGCCACGTGGAAGCAGAGCCTGCTGATGTTGACACTGGCCGGAGGCCCGCCTGTCACCGCCTCCCTCCCGGGGCCCGACAGCAGGGCCAGGGTGGGGTTCCGGAGACCCGCGGACTCCTTGGTGACGGGGCTGGGTGAGGGCCTGAGGGGCAGTACAGCCCCTGGGACCGCTTGGAGAATGTTCCCCTTCAGATCAGGGAAGGTAACAGTGCGGCCACAGGCTTCCACTCCCTCCCTGGGGCCTGACAGACGCGGACACACAGAGGCCTTTGTTGCTGCTGACATGCGGACACCACACATCTGCAGTGCTGACCCTCTGCCCTCCCCGCTGCACGCCCAGCCAGTTCTGCCAGCAGGCCCACTTCCCAGGTGTCCCGTGTGCAGTCAGTTGACTACCTTGCTGGGGGCGAGCCAGAGCCACCCTGTAGGGCTGTCCCAGGAGAGGCCAGCAGAGGCTGTGGGCCTGGGTGCAGCCAGACCCTGCCTCTCCCCTCCCCACCTCTCCCAGGTCGTTGCCCTCCCACCCTTGCGTCCATCGAGGCGGCCCTGGCCACAGGAAGTCCTGCCTCCCACATGCCTCTCCACGGCCCTGCTGCCCCAGCAGCCTCCCGCGTGACTGGCAGGACCATCCGGGGGCACCGCCTCCCCAGGAGATAGGAGGAGGCTGCATGAAGCACCCTTCTTGGTGCCCACCCGGTGAGGCCCCAGCCGCAGGGCCGAGGCCTGTGTGCACGTGGGCTCGCCGCCCTCCCCGGTGCCCAGAGGCGCATAGGTTCTTGGTCCCACACCATTCTTTTCCTGGAATTCTCTGGCTTTCAGCTTCCCACTCCACACTTCCCTGCTCACCACCTTCACCCACAGAATGTGAAAGACACCTTTCTCTCCACTGTCTTCATGAATAAAGAAACAGGACCAATGACACAAATTTGACCCAAGTCACGTGCCAGTTCCCAGCCCTCTCATCCTCGGCCCTCGGCGAGCGAGCCCTCAGAGGGAGCACGCCAGCCCACCCTGAGAGTCAACAGAGGCCCTGGGAACCGGGGCACAGTTGTACTTGTTCAGCACCTGCTCTGGGAGGCCCCGCTGGACAAGTGTCTCTTGAGCCCCAGAACCAGACCCGGTGTTCCTGTGATGAGGGCCAGTTGCACAAAAGGCCCTGGGGAGTAGGTTCATGGGCCAGGACTGGGACCTGGACACCAGCATTTAGCAAAGTGCCTGGGGAAGATTTTGATGATCAGTTTAGCCAGAGGCCCCGGTGGAGCACACACTGTGTGTGACCTGCTTTCTCATGCATGACCGTTCCAGTGTCCGGCCGTAACAATACACCCTGATCCCATTCTTTAATAGCTGCAGAACATCCAACACAGGAGAAAGCATGACTTATCTAATCCCTGGATATGCAATCAGCTCATCTCTAGCTTTTCACCATTACAAACAATGCCGCCACGAACACCCCTACCTGTACATCTCTGCACACCTTCTTGAGAACTCCTGCTGGCTGAGTTTCTAGGTGTAGACAAACGTGGGGTCAAAGTGTGCACTAATCTTAAACTGCCCTCCAAAAATGCAGGCACCAAGGGCACTGCCTCCACGGTCTCAGGCTCGGGCTAACCCCCGTTCATCCTTCAAGCTTGTGCACGATGCCACCTCCTGCTGGCAGCCTTCCTTGACCACCCAGGGAAGGTTGGGTGTCTCCTCTCTTAAGGCTGACCCCCTCAGCGTGCACCTCCATCACATCCCTGTCCACGGGCCACCACCACAATCTACTGCTCCCTTGCCAGTAAGATGGTCTAGAACACAGACCAGGGGCCCCAGTCTAGTTACCTTGGGGTTTCACGTGCATCAGTAGGTGCTCAGTAATCTTTGTCAAACTGTAAGGAAGCAAAACGGCAATCAACTCAATCAAGACCACATGAAAAGGGGGACTTCCCTGGTGGTCCAGTGGTAAAGAATCTGCCTTACAATGCAGGGGATGCGGGTTCGATCCCTGGTGAGGCAACTAAGATCCGACATGCTGTGGGGCACCTAAGCCCACACGCCACAACTACTGAGCTCACGCACCTCTAGAGCCCGCGTGCCCTGGAGCCTGTGCGCCAGAACTAGAGAAGGGAAAACCCGCACGCCACAACTAGAGAGAAGCCCACACCTCTCAACGAGGATCCCGCGTGCCACAACTAAGACCCAACGCAGCCAAAAATAAACAAACAAACAATAAACAAATCTTAAAAAAAAGACTACGTGAAAAGGTTAAGTACCCCCAAACCATTCTGGGGGCTGAAGGTACGTGGTCAAGCCTGGATATAGGTTTCAGGACCGGCCTGAAGTCCAGGGCAGGCTTCTGTCTTCTGTCGCTGTCATCACTGGGCTGGAAGACCTGACTCAGTCGCACCAGACCCCTGATTCCAACAAGCACCACCAGGTGGTGCTAGATCCCCGCTAAAGTCAGTCACTTCCGCGGGCCAACCTGTGGCTCAGTCAGAGGCTCCTCCAGCTGGTGGAGGAGCAGGAACGGTCCAGGGGCCCGTTCCTCAAGGACACAGAAGCACCGTTTGCCAAGAGGAGGCTGGGTCCACAGGGTTTCAATATCAATATGTATTTCTGGAACAGAAGGCCATTTCCCCTCGCCCCCAGTAAACCAGGACCCTCTCACATTACCTTTCCAGGCTGCAGGGGGCGTTTAAGAGGGTTCTGGTTTCTTCCTTGACGGCGCCGTCTTCTTTAACCTCCTCAGTCTCAGCTGTCACCCACTGGTGGTTTGCGAAGAACTCCTTGCACTTCCCATTGTGTGGCTCCAGGATTCGTTTGGGAGGCCGGGGAGGTGGGGGGATGTGCTCGGGTGGAGGCTCCAGGTCCTCGTGGGAGAGCTCTTTCCATTGTTCCTTGAAAAAGCAGCAAGAGGAAGTCCCATGAGATTTCACGTTTGGCTGATCTGTCAGGAAACCTGCTCGCCTTTAAGTGAGCAGAGGTGAGGGCTAGGTGAGGGGCCCTCTCAGCTTCTCGGGTCTCCAGCCATGTCCTTGGAAAATGAGATCTTATGAAAATAAAGTCTATTCTCCCTATTAATGATCTCTATGTGAGCACTTCAAAGGCAGAAATTGGAACATGGTGAAACCTTCCACAACTTTTTAGCTATTTAAACACGAAGCCTAGCTATTTCCTCTGACCCAGGATACTGTTTCAACGTTTACAATGAACAGCCTCCTTCTTTACAGGCAAAAATTTAAAACCAACACACCTGGATTAAAGCAAAAGCACTGCTGACCTGTACTGAAGAGTCTCCCATGATGAACTTGGCGCCTTCGATCACAGCCAGGTAGGAGAAACGGAGCTGGTCTGCTGTCTGGATCAGTCCCATCCGAAATTTCCGCATTTCTAACAGAACTTTCTTGATATCAACAGAAGAAGGGTCTTTCCTTTTATCCATCTGAAAGCCAGAGAGGAGACACAGCTCAGTGAGGTCCGAGCCTCAAGTACAATGTGACTGTATATGTCCTGGAGCATGCCAGTTCCTACTCAGGAAAAGTCATAGCGAGGAAGGCAGAATTCTAGAAAATGTGGCAAAATTGGGACCATTTGAGCACAGGGGCAAAACGAGAGGGAAGGGGATTCTCTGGATCTTCCTGGCTTCCACATTAAAATTAAGGGCCTCCCTTCAAACGAAGCTATTTAGGGTAAAGCTCCTTTCATGGGAAGGAAGCTGTTAAAAAGTGAAGATCAAAGCTAGTTTATTGCAGAGACAGTTAACAGAGAAGCTGTGGCTGGGCCAGACTGGAGGTTAAAATGTGCTCCCTTCTCTTCTCGGGGTATTTAAGGGCCTTCTTACCAGCAAGAGGCAGGTGTCAGCCAGACAGAAGGTCCCCGACCTGCCGATGCCAGCGCTGCAGTGCACCACAATGGGGCCGTACTCCATGCTGAGCGACCCCGACTCGCGGACTTTGAAAAGAAAGTTCAGAAACGAGGCTGGAGATTCAGGGACTCCAAAGTCAGGCCACGTGGTATAATGGAAATGTAAGATCTCTCGAGTTTCTTGAGACTGGAAGAGAAATATAGTCATGACGATTCTAAGAGAATCACCTGTACAGAAATCATTAATTCCAAGTAAGCATGAAGTGCCTTTCCACCCACCTAACTCCAAGAGTAGCCTTAATTCTCAGATTTTTCTCCCCGGGTCCACAAACCCAGTGAACAATATCAAGCCCCGAGTGGACCCCAGGTTGCTCCTGCTTCAACTGCCCCCCCTTTAGGATGGAACAGTCTTGCCCACAAGAGCCCTTGTCTCCAATGTTCCTCTCACTTCTGCCGTCTTCATGGTTACAACCGATTTCTATCCGTCCCACAAGTCAAAATGATGCTTCGCTGCCACCCACAGCAATCTTGTCATCAAAGGCCTCGGGGTTTCACATGAAAGAGTGGAAATGTAACAGCACATGTGGGGCATCAGCTCTGGGAAACTCGGAGCTTTCCTTACAGGACTATCTGGATGCCTCAGAGGATTGTCATTTTACAGAAAAAAGTTACCAACTCAGTCTCCAAGGACAGGAGGCTGCCGCGTGTGGCTCAATATCCAGCTGAACAGATGGTCCACGACGAGGAGGGGGAGGCTGACAAGACCAGCTGCACTGGCCCCACAAGTGGAGCGCTTACCGTGTCCCAGTGTGGGCACGAGAGCTCACTGGGTTCTCACAGCAATCCCTCGAGGCACGTAGTCCCGTTACTCCCGTTTTCCAGATTAGAAGACTGAGGCTTGGCAGCTGCTCCCTTAAGTGGGGGAGCAGGAGTTTAAATCTAAGCTTGCTTGACTCCACAGCCCGCTGCAGGAACTCTTGAAAGGAGGACCCTGGCCCTTGTCTCCTAGCCCAATCTGCTCGCTGTGGAACAGAAAGAACGGCCTCTGGTGCTGTTTGCAGCTCCGCTCCTTCCTCTGAGCCTCTGAGACTCCACTCCCAGGGTGGACAACTGGTCGCCGGGAGCAATGATCAAAATGTAGTTCTTGCTGAGGAGAGCACCCAAGATTATACTAAGGTAAGAGCCCACAGTAATGGGAGCCAGTCACAGGGGAAGTAAGGCCTGCAACAGGAACCACCCCAGCTGCGCAGCGCAAAGGGCCAAGCCAGTGCCTAGGTCACCTGGACAGCAGCTGATGGTGAAACACTTTGGGCCCAAGACCCGCTGACTGACAATGTCTCCCTTCGTTTGGCAAATGTCCATAACGTGCCTCCCGTGTGCCCGGCACGATGAGGTAATGACCCCGCGCCCTGCCCTCCCAACGCTCACAGCTTAGTTACAGCAACCTTCCCTGACCCTAGTGTGATGAAAACGTGTGAAAAGGACCCACAAAAACAGCAAGGACCTAACATCAGCAGAGAACACACACGTGTCGCCCTGCACCAGCTATTACACACACTGGTATCTTTCTGCAGAACTGGAAAAACTCTGCTTATGACATTACGGTAACTTATAGAACCACAGCAAACAATTCCATACTTTCCTCCCTAGGAAATGATCTCCTTCTATCCTTTAATGGCTTAAAAGAGAAATGTGTCTTCTATTTTTTTTGGAACAGAAAAGCACTTAAAAATAGATTTTTTAAAAAATGGAATAAGAAGGGCTTCCCTGGTGGCGCAGTGGTTGAGAGTCCGCCTGCCAATGCAGGGGGCGCGGGTTCGTGCCCCAGTCCGGGAAGATCCCGCATGCCGCAGAGCAGCTGGGCCCGTGAGCCATGGCCACGGAGCCTGCGCGCCCGGAGCCTGTGCACCGCAATGGGAGAGGCCGCATCAGTGAGAGGCCCGCATACCGCAAAAAAAAAAAAAAAAAAAAAGGAA
>NW_006770868.1:1622747-1635973 GCF_000442215.2 Lipotes vexillifer
GAGGCCCGCATAACGCAAAAAAAAAAAAAAAAAAAAAGGAATAAGAAAACATGCCAAAAGCAAGTTCCTTCTTTTAATTCTTAAAAAGGTGTGGGTTATCTTCTGTTTACTCCCTCCCTCAGGCCTGCCCACCTCTTTCTCAAGGAATTCATTCCAGATGTGTGCTCGGCCAGGTACATGTCTGACAAAAGACTTTTTCAAAACCACGTCTGTTGGAGCAAACAGATCTCCCCCAAACCTCCAAGCTGCTGCCTCTGCTCTGCCACGCAAACAGCACAAACCTCTTCTGCTCTGTCCAAATTCTGTTTCCCTCAACAAGCAAAAGAAATTTTCTCAAGAGTTTACCGGAAGTCACTTGCAGTGTCAGGCTTGCAAACGCTCAAAAGCATTAAAAAAGTCTACCACGTAATCCTCCAGGCACATACCAACCCACTGCCAACATTATTGCTGAAAATCCTCCGTATCAAACCCCTCCATAAATCACACCCCAAGAGCCCGCCATGTGGCTATGGCTGGGCTTGGGGCTCCAGCGCTAGCGCACAGGGGGCGGCGGGGGGACCTGGACCCACTGCGCGGCTGCATTCCTCCAGAGCCACGGGATTTTAACCTCTTCTCCACTTCCGGTCACCTGCACTAAGTTCTTGCTCTTACTTCGACTATTAATCCCACCCCAGGCATCACGGTGACTATAAAGCAGTAAACTGAAAACTAAGATGCGAATAGAATCCAGGAGCAGATCCCTCCTCTTCAGCCCCGGTCCGCAAGCCCCAACGCCAGTCCCACTGCCCCCAGATAAATCCACGTTCCTTCGACCCCACAGAACCTGTGAACCCTTCCCGGCACGTGCTCTGAGCCTGTGCTGCTCTCACACTGTGCACGCACCACCTTCTGGAAGGCTTTCAAAAACCCTATCTGACAGGGGGGCAGACAGAGACGCGGTGAGAACGGTGCCCTTTGCCTGAAGTCTGACAGTTTGATATGCTGGGGCCAGGAATCAACCCCAGGCAGTCTGATTCCAGAAGGCAGTGGCTGACCGTGTTTGAGGGTGTCCCCAGGAGCTGCCGTCAGCTCGCTTCCACTGTTCCCACTACAAGCATGGTTCCCCAGAGTGACGGCTCCGGGCGAATCATTCAGCCTCCCCGAGGGCAGGGTCTTCCGTGATGCCGCTTCTAGCACACTGCCCAGACATATTCCAAGACCATCATTTAATGATAGCCGGCAGGTGGTGTTACAAATTCTCCCCACACATGGGCTTCCCTGGTGGCGCAGTGGTAAACAATCCGCCTGCCAAGACAGGGGACACGGGTTTGAGCCCTGGTCCGGGAAGATCCCACATGCTGTGGAGCAACTAAGCCCGTGTGCCACAACTACTGAGCCCATGTGCCACAACTACTGAGCCTGCGCTCTGGAGCCCACGGGCCACAACTACTGAGCCCACGTGCCACAACTACTGAGCCTGAGCTCTAGAGCCCGTGAGCCACAACTACTGAGCCCATGTGCCACAACTACTGAGCCTGCGCTCTGGAGCCCACGGGCCACAACTACTGAGCCCACGTGCCACAACTACTGAGCCTGAGCTCTAGAGCCCGTGAGCCACAACTACTGAGCCCATGTGCCACAACTACTGAGCCTGTGCTCTGGAGCCCACGAGCCACAACTACTGAAGCCCGCGCACCTAGAGCCCGTGCTCCGCAACAAAGAGTAGCCTCCGCTCGCCGCACCTAGAGAAAGACTGCGCACAGCAATGAAGACCCAACGCAGCCAAAAATAAAATAAATGAGATAAATAAATTTATTAAAATAAATTAATTAATTAATTCTCCCCACACAAACAAGCCCAAGACTTCATCTAGAAAACTTACACTGACTATGAACTGGGAATCAGCCCTGGAGGGCCCTTCTTCCCTCACTTCAGACTAAAGAGACTGTGGACCACAAGAGAGGCCCACGTGCTCTGCTGGTATTTAACTCACAGGCCATCACTTTAGTCCCTCTGCAGTTGCAAAGGCAGGAGCAGGAACAGGTAAGGTTTAGGTCAGAACTCCCTTTTCCCTAAGAACTGGTGTTAACTAGTGCTGGGAGAGAGCTCTGTGGGGAAGGAGGCAGGTGAGGCCCGCCCCCAGGCACCTCTGGTCACCCGGTGAGTAAGCAGATAAACTCTACTCACCATCGTGCTCAAACTGCTTCTTGCTCAGAGCACAGAAAACCACTGGCATAAACAACTGGTGTTCAGTAGCATCACCCAAGTGAAAAGACATCTCAACCAGTAACCGTCTCAAGTACTTAAGCGCATGCCATACTCACTGTGAGGTTTTCCAATTCTAGTTGTCGTACTGTGTAATATGACTTAATATCTTCAGAGATCAATGTCAATTTCAAATTTGTGTCTTCAAAGATCATTTCTTCTTCTTCTTTTTGTGGCCAGTACTGTGCACATTTTAACTAGGGGAGAAAATAACATTGAATTATCGTGAGCAACTGACTGTCTTCCTACAGAGGTCTGAAGTACCGTCCACGAGCTTTATGATAACCCGAAGACCCAGGGTTCTCTGACCTTGGAGGTCGCCATCGATGTAACCTGCCTGCCTCCAGAGGAGATGGGGAGAGGTCTGTGAAGATCTAGACCAGGACTAGTCGGGCAGACAGGACTTGCACTTCCAAACCCAGCTGCCCCGGTTTTCCACACAGCGAAGTGTTCCAGGGGTCTGATCCTCTCCCTGTCACCCATGAAGGAAGCCAGATGGCACACAAGGTCTAGTCTCTCATGAACTACTTTATGTAGCCATTTCAAAGGTTATCAAGACCCTGATGGGTGCTCTCGGCATAGCGCAGACTCCTTACCCTGGGGACGATAACCAAGACTAGAAGAGACCACATGAAACACCGTAAAAAGCTTGAAGGGCTGTAATCAAATGCAAACCAGAATCAAGAAGGTTTGCAGAGGGGTCCTCCAAGGCTGGGGATCACCCACTGCCCCACCCCACCCTTTCATTCTGGTTTGGTTCACTTCAGAAAAATCCCTTGTTGTAGTTAAAAAATTTTAGAAACTACTCGATGCTCTTGATTTAAACGTAGCTCATTAACATTTTCCTTAAAGCAAGCAAACTCCCAAAGATTTGGTTTCATTTAGAGTTCAAGAAAGAAAATCTGAGTCAAATTTAGTGGCATGCTTTGCTTGAGCCAAGTTTCTATGCCAGACATTTCTGGTTGCTGATGACTGTTCTGGATAAGAACAGCAGGTAGATGGGGGCTAAGCTGCCAGGTCCATAAGCCAGAGGAACCGACATGTCCCCAGACAGAGGGACCCTCAAAGGTGGTATGACTTCCAGCAAATGAAATATCAGTGTGTGTAAACAGCTCTTTGGGAAATGGTACAAGTTCAAGACCCTAATAATTCAACATGCACTGACTCAGAGGAGCCAGGAGGCTCTTGAAGAGGCTGAAGACAGAACAACAAAAGCCCATTGGTCCTGCTTTAATGAAAACCAAAGCAACAGAAAAAAGGGAGGGAAACAAATTAAGAAACACCACACTGAGATGCCAACACAGCATCAAACTTTATGGTTCCCGAACAGAAGGCCAATAAGAGCCTGGACACTGGCCTGTTTTAAAGTTTTGGCCAGTTTCACCCTCCCTGCACCAATGATGAGTGCCAAAGATGAACCCCTGGAACAGAGCCCATCTGTCAGCACCAAAGAGATCCTGCCACTCAGGACACAGAAGCATCAATGGCATGGCACGAGCCCATGCTTAGCCAAAGTGGGCGAGAGGCAGATGACAGCAAGACTTCAGGAGACGCTTAAAGGATGCATTCATTCCCACACTTCAAATCATTAGACCTGTGTAATGCCTTGAGACTCCAGAAACAGACTGCCCTGGTAGGTCCAAAACCACGTGTGCTGGAGTGGGCACCCAATTCAGTGAGCAGACCAAGAGTAAAGCGAAGCAGCAGAAATGCAGAATGGCGAGTTGCTACCAAAGAAGAGGCCAATGTTTTCATGCCTCATGGGCGGGAAAGGCAAGTCTTTTCAACGTCATGTCCACACAGCAAGCACTCACTTTCAAAAGCAAATATAAAGCCTTACAAATCTCTGTAATCTGGGTAAAGAGCAAGACTTTGGACCTCTACAGCTGAGGAATTCTGGCACACACTAAGTGTCAATACTTATTTAAAAAATAGGAGATCTTAAAAGAACTCTTAGGCATCTACAGCAACATGCCACGGGCTGCTCTCTGTCATTTCCTGTAAACATATGCAACAAAACAAGCACAATATCAACTACTTCCTGCTATCCTATTTAGTTCATACACAGTGACTGGAAGAGGTGATTTATTTTATTACAAAGCAGCCCTTCTTCAGGGTTAAAATTGAGGCATGTCTTGGGTTGGCACCAAACAGCCACGTGGCAGTGCCAAAGTGCTGGCATCTGTCATACCTGCTGTTACCACCATGAAGGCGGTGTGAGAGAGTCCTTGCTTGGGTCCATCTAAAACAAAGAGCTACGCCATCTTGAGAAAAATCCATGAAAGTCATCGGGGGTGACCCTGTGATGGGTGATTTGGCTGAAAGAAGAATGAACACAGAGAACTAAAAGCAGAGTACGAGGGAGATGCACAAAGCCTAAAGCACCTATGGTACAAAACCTAGTATCTCAGGCCTGAAAGCACTTGAAATCAAACAGCATCTTTAGTAGGGACTTCAGGGCAGAGACATGGGCAATGTTTCTGGTTGAACATGGCCTTGCTACCTCCCCTGCCTAGACAATAAGCCCGGCCCCGATACACACGCACTCTATCCCATCATGTCTAAACTCAGCTTTTAAACTGAATGAATGAGAACTTTGGCCATTTGGATGACCTTAGTCTAACACACACAATCATTTTCTGCACAATGGTTTTCCAGGAAGCACAGGGTCCCAAAAGGGTAACGGGCAGGTCTGCCAAAAATACAGGGAGGACATCTACCACTGTTTGGCGAAAGAAGGAAACCAGAAAACAAATATTCATTATATGGAAACGCTCTGCAAGCTGGTTTTCACCACGGGCTGTGTGGAGAAGTTATAATTAGATTAGTTGAGCAAACAAGACACTGCAATTTCTTATAATTTTCCCCAGTCAGCCCTTATGGGGTGATAACATTGAGGCTGAATTAAAAATGTTTATCCCAAGGAAACTTTAAGGACCATAAACCATACGTTGCTTTCCATGCCAATCTGCAGGCCCAAAAGACCCACAGTAAACAGAAGAGCTGCAAAGGAAAAGAGGGACTACTGTCACATCATCACAGGAAACTACAATAAAAGCCAACTGGTTTTTTTTGTTGTTGGTTTTTTTTTAATGGCCAACATAGCAGTCCAAGGGGAAAGCCTGTCACAGTGGATCTGTGGTCCATTTACGGTCGGCCTTGGGTGGGCGACAACCAAGAGCAGGGCCTGGTGACGAACATGTGACTGCAGTACAGGGACACCACTCCTTGTGTCCTGTGGCAACAGTAGCTAAAGCAAAGCGCATGCAAATAGCAAAGAGGTTTCACCTGAACTTTTAGTAACAAATAAAAGGCAAATGCTACCATATCTGATGATTTTAAAATAAATAAGTCACGATTTAAAATTCTCAACCCTCCATACGACTACAGAGTGTTTCTCAACTGAGGGCAATTCTGCCTCCCAGGGGACACTGGACAATGTCTGGGGACATTTCTGATGGCTTCAACCTGGGGTGGGGGTGATACTGGCATCCAGTGGGCAGAGACCAGGGATCCTGCTAAACACCCTCCAACGCACAGGCTGGCCCCCCAAGACAGAGAGCGATCCGGCCCAAACGTCAGCAGCGATGAGGCTGGAAGACCCCAAAGGGTCATCTGTGCTCAGCACCTGCACCGGCCACCGTGTTTCACTTCCCCTTGAGGAGTGCGTGTATTGCGGGGAACCTCGTGTTTTGTTTCTTTACTCAAAACTGCTGACAAGAGTGGTGATGGGTGAGGGTTTGCTTCACATTTGCAACTTCACATTTTATTAATCAAGCCACTGCAGAGAAAATCAAAAACCACTCTCACTGTAAACATTTTTTTCGAAGACAAGAAGCATTACTGCATCAACTGAACACTCAGGTAAGCTATTTACACCTGTGACTGTGGAGCGAATAAATACTCTCTTTCAAGAAAAGGAGGCAGAGGCAAAAATATGATTTTAAACATGTGCCGTCGTACGAAGGCCATTTGTTGTAACCAAGACCGTTCCTTTCCGGGTGGGGGAGGGAAGAGGCTTTGTGGCGAGTGCTTTACTGCTTTAGGTTTTCACCGCTCACGTTTCCTTTGATGTGTTACTTCTTTGCACTTGTATTTTTTCCCTTTAGGGCCACGACTGTGCTTTCTTCAGAGGGGTGGCGTCTCCGGAGCCTTCATGTTCTCCTGGCAAGCCACGGCTGCATCCTGAAGCAGCCAGGACAGCTGCGACAGCAGTGCCCCCACTGAGCCCCAGAGAACACAGTGCCAGCACCTGGCTGGGCCAGGGCCACACGCTCCTCCTGGTCTCCGTGCTCCTCAACCCACCTCCTCCCGGGGCCTCCACCTCGGAGGCTGTGGAGCCCCGGCAGTGCTGGTGCTGGCCGCGAGTGTCTGGTGCTGGCCGCGAGTGTCTGGTGCTGGCCGTGAGTGTCGCGGGAAGCGGGCGGGAGCCAGGGGGGCGGGAATACAGCATCTATTCCCTACTTCAAAGACGTGTGGAGAGGGAGAGCACAGCCACCGCGGCCCCGAGGGAAGCAACGTGGGATGCCGGGAAGTGGGGCGAGTGTGATTCGGATCATTAGCCCAGAGAACTGGCAACAAACTTAAAAAAAAGAACAATTTAATAAAATAAATAAACGTTTGTCCTGGCTGGAGTCTGGAGACGGAAGGTGGGGCTGGGGGGGTCCAGGTTAACTAGGGCCCAACCATACCCGGTCCAGTAGCCACATTATGCATATCCTGGGAGGCAGGGGGAGCCCCAGAAGGGTTTCAGCTGTGAAGAGGTGTGGTGAGACTTGCTTTAGAAAGATCATTCGGGATATAGGACGCAGGAGAGACTGAGGAGAGCTGTCGAGGGGCGGGAGGTGGCCTGAACAAACGCACACCTCGAGTCCACGTTGCAAAGAACTTGGAAGAAAGGAACACACACCCTGAAGTGAAGCACAAGCAGACAATGTCCACATTAAAGAGGTGTGGCCAGGAGCCAAGCGTCTGGGGATTTTACGGAGGCGAACCCAGGGTCCAGCTGCTCCCACAGCTCAGGTGTGGAGAGGCACGCTTTTACCAGCCAGAAAAAGCAAATATGATGAAGATACAGTAGGAACTTGCTTTTCAAAATAAAACTCTGCTTACACAGCTCCACAAGGCAAGCACAGCAGCACACGAAGTAGGAGAGAGACTGAGAGGTGAGAGGAAAGCAGGACACACGCATCACACACTGGAGAGACTGACTGATGGGGGCAGGGTGGAGAATAGGTCAAGGGCAGTTTGACTTGTTTCCCTCTTTTAAATTCACCTACGTATCTGACTTGTTTACAATAAACATGTATTTGTATACTGCTTCTTTATGTTTTTCTAATAGAAATAGAAAAGCAACTCAAGGAAATAAACACGGACAGATGTCGACTTTGTGGACTGGCATCCACACGGGCAGCGATGCAAACAGTGGATCAATCTATGACTTACCGAGCCTTTCTCCATCACTCTGTTGAGCATGACAACGCCCCTGCTTTTCTGCTCCCACACCATCTCCCAAAAGTGACCGCAGGTATTGGGCAAAGGGCCCTGCAAACACACAATGCACAGTGTATGCATTTTACACACAAACACGTTCCAGTGCAAGCTCACTACTGGCGGTGAGTGGATGACAGGGCCCTCAGGCAGTGTGGTGGCCATGGCTGGGACAGGGACCCGCTTCTCCCTGCCTAGTGGTAACCACAATTCTATTTCCTACCACGCGGTGAAAGGTCATTTCTGCACCTCAGGGCTGGTTCAGAGCTGAGCGATGGAGGAGAGAAAACACAGACTCTGCTTTCTGGTGTGGGCTGGCCAGCTGAGGGGCTCCACTGAGAACCATGCCTTAGGGCGGGTGGTACAGCGAATAAAACTGGCCGCAGGAGAGAGGCAGTGTGGGGAAGGGGTCACAAGGACGCTTCTGACGGCTTGGTCCCAGCTCCAATCACTTACTATCTGTGTGACCTCGGACAAGTCACCCCACCTCTCCTTGCCTCAATTTCTCCACCTATTCACAGGGTTGTGAAGATTAACTATGTTCATATATCAATACTTATTATGCCTTATCACAGTACCTGGAATACAGTAAACACCCAATAAAATGTACCATTATTACTATTAATAATGGTTAACCTGACCACAGACAGCCTTCATCCTTGGACCAAGGAACATGAGATGTGGACACACAAATGGTCAGGCGGGTGGCCCAAAGGGTATGGTGTCACCGGGGCATGGGGGGGTAGGGGTGCCTGCTGAGCAGCGAGGCCTGTCTCACTCCAGCCCCCCTGGCAATGGGCACAGATGTTTACTGGATACAGGGTATGAATGCTTCGAGTTTGCCTCAATTTTTAGTGCTGCCTGGAAGGGACATCACCTATCACCTGCACGACACAGCATGTCACCTCCTCTGGCCAGCACCACTTCTAAAATGGTTTCCATTCACTTTCATCCAAAATCTCCTCAGTCTTTACATCTTTTCCCTTTAAGTCTCACCGCGCTTTCCTCGACCACGGAGCCCTCAGTGCCCTCTCGCTTCCTTCCCTGAACTTAGCTGGGATTTGCTGCCTAAACCTGACAAATCCTGGCTCCTTAGAGTCTCAGACAATAGCGGATTCCACGGTAACCTCTTCCAGCCAACTGACAGAAAAACGGCTCCAGGAAGGTAGGAATCAGGGGTCCCATGGCTGGGCACGAGGACCCTATTGCCAGGTCCCCATAGCGGTGGCTCTTGTTACTCCCTTGCCCCCATACTTCACCCCAGTTTAGAATGGGTCTGAGGGATTAAAAATCCCGTAAGATCTGAAAGGATACACGCCAAACTCAGCCAACACTTGAAGATGGACATGAAGGCCAGCATCTGTGACATTATTCTCTACACTTTAAAAAAATGAGACTATAGCCTTGCATTATTTGCATAATGAACAACATAAAAATTAAAAATGGGCAGGGTTTTTTCAGTTTTGTGGCTTGGAAAATATTTCAGTCATATTGTCTAGGGATGTAACTTTGGGGTCAGGCTGCTTCAATCCCATATGTAAAGCTCAGGGCAGAGGGAGACCATGTAAGCAGTTGGATATAACCATGGTACAACCTGACAAACAGACAGACCTTCAGATGTGCCAAGGAAGCGCTAGGGCATGGGGGTGGGGAGGACGGCGGTGTAGAAGTTTCCATGGTGATTTCCTAATGCTCCATGTGACTTTACAGACCCTATCTTTGCTTTGGGCTTCCTGACCCCACACCAAAGCTGAATGGCTGAAATTAGGAAGTAAGAAACTTGACTACTTCTAAAAAGAGAAGCTCCCAAGAAGCCACTTTTGCCTCAACCTCTTCCCACCAGCCTGCCACCACCAAGGTCTCACTCCTTCTCATCCCCACCCCAGAGGTGCTGGGAGGACCATGTGTTGAGGGCCCGGGGACTGACGTTCCATACACTGACTGCGGGGCAGTAGGGCCAACTGTGGTCACACGCGGAAAGGAACTGGGACAGGACAAAAGGGACAGGCAAGAAGGGCCACCAGGGATACGCCCTGCCCCAAAGCAGACTTTGTTCACCGCACTTTCTGGCTTCATTGTCATTTTAGTCTCCGAATATTAAGCACAGTTATGACGTTCACAATCACCCTATAACGCAAACCCAATATACTACTGATAAAAACTGATACGCAATGAAAAAACAAAAATTAGGATTAAAAAAAGAGAGAGAAACTTAGACTGTTTAGACCAATTTACAGGTAACAGATTAAGACGTGAGAAAATTACTTAAAAAGAAACTCCTTTATCCCCTTTCCCAGATACCCATGTCCTTTGGGTCATACACCAGTACGTGTTTCACAAAAGGTCAGTTATTAAACCACTTTTATGATTTTTTTCCCCATAAAGATGCCAAAAACCAGTGGGAGTTTCAAGTGGTTGTGCATGCTTGTTCACATAATCTACCCCCTCCATGCACCACCACCACACACACCCCCCTGCAAGAATGAGGACCATGCAGAGGAATTCTGAATGGCCATCTGGATAGATTCCTCGTCTATTGCTAACCCTCTTAGATTTCCACAAGCAGCAATGGACTCTGAGGTGAATACTTATGGACTCAACACAGGTACTGCTCTTCTCTAGCTGCTGCCTCTGTCAACAGACCACAGGCCACTCTGGCATTTTACTGCTGTTTTCTATAAACCCAGCAATGCCATACTTCCCAGAAAAGATTCATTTCACGACCAGACTGGATCTCTGAAGAAGACTTTTTCCTGCCTTGTTGCTTTTTTGGGTTGTTTAAAACCTGATCTTCTAAACAGATGTGGCAGATTTTATTTGAGGTGTAGACAACAGCACTCTGAAACTCTTACATCAAGTAAGGCAAAAACCATTAGAGTCAAATTTGAACAATCCGTTTACCTGCGTGAGAATGTAACTCCTTTGGGCTTCTTCCATTTTTATCAAACTAGCATTGATATAGTCGTTATCTTCTTGATGAAGTTTAATCCGACTATGGTCAACTGAAAGGCAAACCAGAACTCAGAGGTTAATCCTGGAGGACCCAAATGTCCACACAGGCAGTGCGCCCCATGGGGAAAAGCAAAGAAGGTGAGTTGGTGGCACTCAGGGCGCTCACACTGGCTGAGGCCAGGCTGTTTTAATTGAGATTAGTTATCAATATGGGAACAACTAGTATTTTCAGAAAGGTTTTTGGAAGTGTTTGAAACTTAACATGAAACAGCAACAGAGGCAAACTATACTAAAATACAGAATATGTCCTGTTTGGGAAATCTGTTTTTAGGCTATATCGTCTTATGATATTTGTTACTGTCCCCACAACTTGGAAGACTGGGGAAAGGGGATGTCAAGGGATCTGTTCTCTGATGCCTAATATATACTTTTAAAGGGTAAAAAATACAGTGGCTTCAATCTTTAGAAGGGAAAAAAAAATCCGCCAAAAATTCCACCCAGTCCCCAGAGCTCTAGTTGGTACAATGAGCTAAGTATGTAAGACTTATGATCACACCTCAACCTCACCTATGCCTAATGGTTCAAAGATTAAGTGGCTTAAGTATACAACAGTGTGAAAAATCATACCTTGATACGAGGTTTTTTTTTCCCGAAGTTCAAGTATAACATAAATCTCATGATCAAAGACACTTAAAAGACAGTTTAACTGGAAAAAATAAACTCTGAATCCAAAACACTGAAAGTCTATTAAATGTAACTTTCAGAAGTTTTTAAAAATAAGCTTGCGTTTGGAAGGTCTGCCCCAGGTTACTGAAAAAGCACAGCCCCCTTTTTTTCCCCTTTACCATAACTTTGTCACAAAAGCCATGTTTCCCTGAGGGCCACCTTCCTTATCCTGCTAGTGCAGCTAACAAGAGCAGGTGGGTATTTTTATTTCTGGTACAACACAATGGACGGTAAACTTAGGTGACCACCCATAAATAGTTCTCCCCCTGCCCAGTGGGAAAGGAAAAGTTAATGGGGATAAGTGGTTTGGGGCTTCCTATTCAAAAGGATTCCAAAGAGATGTTTTAGGAAATTAGCCACTGTTTGGAATAATGTTTCTCATCATAGAGGGTTAATACAAACTGAAATACTTAGGTAATATTTAAGTGGGTCATGGGGATAAGAGATCTCAAAAAAAATTATGACCGGCACTGGTGGTTATGTGAGTGGATTCAAACAGCACTGGGTGTTGACCTTGGGCAAACAACTTATTCACCAAGTGCTGGGTTTTTCACCTGCCAAATGGAAGATAATACCCAGTCCCCAGAGCTTCCACCTTGAAACGTTCTCCCCATTTCCTCCATAACCTTAAAAGAAAATCACCTTTTCTACTGAAGAGTAGAGGTAGGGGAGAAAAAGCAAAATATAAGGAGTAAGATTGGGTGAGGGTGAAAAAGTTTGGGAACTGTATCTCTCGAAGAATATTTTAAGTGCTGTTTTTTTCTCTGTAAAACTGGTTCATAAAACCATTTAGATGAGCCTTGATCAAAAATGTAGAAAAGGAATATTAAAGACATTACTGCCTAATTCAGAGCAAGTACAGCAAAGGCTAGAGACCAAGGGCATGGCCACACCGTGTGAAAGGTGCGGACAGTGATGGTTCTTTCCAGCTCAGGGCGGCTGGCCAGGGCCTCACAGCAGCATCACCTGAGGAGAGGTTGTTAGTATTATTTTTAAATAAAGCCTACGATGTGCCATAGCCTAGACGTGCTCAATCAAGAGTATTGGGCATTGGGGCAAAATCATGTGTCACTTGATCTAGACCCGCGCTTCAGATGTTCCTGGCGAGCACCTTCAGTTAGTGACCATCTCAACCGCAGCCAACATTCACGAGTGAGACACTTGGCTAAGCAGCTGACGTGACTTTATTCATCTTCGCACGATCCTGAGATCCGCGTTGACTCCTGTTTGACGATCAGAGGAGGGGGCAGCCGGCCCAAGGCCACACAGCTCTGAGGGGCAGGGACCGTGGCAGCCGTTGGAGGCAGACTGCTCTGTGCCAAGTGGGGTCCGACTTCGCGCCCCTCCCAGGGACCTGGGCGCTGCACAGTTCAGGGCGGGAGGGCAGTGAGCTTTGGCAGGCCGGCGGGAAGTGCCTGGCTGGGGACTGGCCGGCTGCATCTTCAATGTCCCTGGCAGAGAGCAGTGCCAGGGGAGCTGCTGGCAGCCACAGCCCTCACTGATTGGCAACGGCCACATGGAGGTGAGCCAGAAGGTTCTCTGTGGCCTAGAGGAGGTGGCAAAGTTCACGTCCTTCACTCCCCTCCAGGTTTTGTTACTTTATACAAATTCTAACATATTTGGTTATTTACTTTCGAGATATCAGTGGACTGAGAGCCAATTACTCAGAAGGCAGAGGAGGATGCCAGCGGGCACACTGAGAGCTAATGGCAGGAAAGAGCTCAAAAAATGATGATGGCAGCAGGGGGTGGGGTCAACAAGCAGAGCTGACTGCCGCTTTAGTTGAGGGGGTGAACCGCTCCCACCCTTTAATG
>NW_006770868.1:1635993-1659301 GCF_000442215.2 Lipotes vexillifer
GGGGTCAACAAGCAGAGCTGACTGCCGCTTTAGGTGAGGGGGGGGACCGCTCCCACCCTTTAATGCCTGCGCAGGGCATCGTTAGCAGTTCAATACAATGCTCGGGGTCTAATAAGACTTTTGCTGAGTCACCCAGAAGTGGTTATATTATGCCTGCTATAGCTGGTAGGAAAATGATTCATCATTAAAATAGTCAAAGCAAAAAAAAGTGCTTTGAACTTAGCTGAATTTTCCAGGAACTGAAACCTTACCCCTTCTACAAGGGTGGAAAAATGAACCATTACTATAAGTCTCTAATGCCTTTATTATAGGAAACAATCAAGTCATAAACCTTTACTGCTATCAATTTATTACCAAACCCCGGAGCTAAAGGAGTCCTGACTGAGAGGTCCTGCAGCTGAATAAGAGCCGACGCAATGGAAGCAGAGTAACGGCGATGTGAATACTTACAGGGACTGACATCTCTGTACCTGTTTCGGTTTTTGTTCTTAGGAAGCTTGGCCACTCTACATGGGAAGTCACTGGCTTCGTGTCGGATATCCTACAAAAAAAGGATAAAGAGTTCTCTCTTGAAATCTCTGGCATCAGGAATTCATCTAGATAGTTAACTGAGCGTGGGCCCTGTGCCGGGCACTGAGGAAGACGCAGCACAGAAACGGACATCAAAGGGAGCCACGCAGTGTGGGAAATGCAAGGTGCTAATTCAGAGGCATGTCCAAGGTCATGGGAGGAAAAGAGTAGGACAACTGGGGTGGGAGGAAGTGGCATGGGGCTGGGAGCTGGAAAGATGTGGAAGAGGGCAGGAAGATGGGGCGGGGTGGGCACGTTTCACTCAGGAACACCCAGCACAGCAAAGGCACGGGGGCTGGAGTTCACGTCTTATGCAGGAACAGTGAGTGGGCCGGTGGGACGAACAACAGGCCTGGGGCACACAGGTGGGTACAGGCCAGATCTTGGAGAGCCTTCCAAGTCAGGCCTGGGAGTTCCATCTGTAACCTTTTGTAAAGCTACAGTTATCAAGAGCAGATAAAATGCCCTTTTACGCCAACGAACTATCCAAATGCTTTCCTAGGAGATGGTAAACAAATCCCATTATACCAAACTGTCAGAAAGAGCAAGTGCCTGGACTAACAGAAGATGCACATTATGCGTCCTGCTAGATGGATCACACACATCTAATTTTGCTCCCCTAAATCAACACCCCTATAATCCTATTTAAAAGTCTTTTCCTTTAAGTCTGTATTTTACTATATATTATTAAAAGAAAAGCTCATCCAACAATGTGAATATACTTAATGCCACTAAAATGTACACCTAAAAATGGTTACAATGGTAAATTGTATGTTATGCATAGTCTATTACAACTTAAAAAAAAAAAAAAAGAAAGACGAACCCACAGTGAGAGAACAGGAGAGCAGATAATAGCAACACTATTTTGGAAGCTGGAAATCAGACTGATTAGTGGTTGGCAGGCCTGAGAAAGCTCAATTACAAGCCAGCAGTGGGGAAAGCAGAGAACCATCATGATTTCCACCACAGAACCTTCCAAAGGCGCAGAAAGTGTGCTTCTCTGGAAGGAGGGGTGGGATCCACTGCAGGGGAGCGGGGCAGAGCTGCCTGAGGGGAGCAGCATCTCCACTCCCACCGCCCCCTTCCGTGCTGCTGGGTGACTGCTGCCTCACAACTCTGCAGAAATCTGGAGATTTATTTTCTGGAAGATGTAAATCAGGGGGCAGAGTGCTCTCTAGATGATCTGAGCAGACAAAAGGAAAGACCAAGAGATGCCATTACGGGGGTATGGAAGTAACAGCCTACCTGCACCTAGAGGCCCAGTGGCTAGATCTGTGCTGATAAGCCTCTTACACCTGCTCAGAGCTCGCTGTGGACCCTGTAAGCCCCTATTCTTCATCATGCACATACCACTGATTACAAGATGTCAGAGGAGAGAAAGCCTCTGATACAAAAGAGATTTAAAAGAAAAACAAAACAGGCAAAAAAAGCCCCTTAGAGGAAATAAACTGCAGAGAAATGAAAGCTTAAAAAATATATATTATTAATATACTCAGATAAGATACTGTATCCATGGATTAAGAACAGGATGTTGTATACAATGTCTCTTGCAACTTAAAATCAAGATGGCAGAAATGATAAGCTTAACTGAAGAGTGATAAGATAAAGGTAGAAGAAATCCTACCTTTCCAGAAGGCAAAGCCTAAATAAATAAATAAATAACAATGGAAAATTAAGCAAAACAAAATAAAAGAATACATTAAAAAATAGTTCAAGGAAATCTCCCAGACACATCAAGTGCTCATCAAAATGATAAAAACAGACCCATACTGAGACACACTAATTTGCAATTCCAGAATCCTGCAGACAAAAAGAACATTCTGTAAGTTCCCAGGGAGAAAAAATAGTTCACTTTCAAAAGATAAGGTGATCAGATTCTGCAAGAACACTGAAAGCTGAAGGGCAATGGCGCAATGCCTTCAAAATTCTGAAGAAAAATCATGTCCAACTTAGAATTCTATACACAGCCCAATAATCAACAAGTGAGAAGAGACAAGAAAAATATTTCAGATATGCAAGGTCTCAAAAACTTTACCACCCCTGCTCCCTTGCTGCAGCAATCCACTGGAGCATGTCTTCCACCTGGGTGAGGAAATAAACCAAGAAAGAGAAAGATGTAAGATATACAGGACAGGGGTCGGGGGGAAGGATCCAACACAAGAGCAAAGGCACAGGAAATTTCCACAAAAGCTGTGACGGGGGAGGCCCCAGGATGACAACTATGTACCAGCCCTAGGAGGCAAGCAGCCAGATTGGCTCAGAATGACTCAAGAGACAGACGAGTCAACAACGTGCCTTTGTCCCCTGTACGAACTGTGACCGAACGAGACCACCAAAGGGAAATGAGAAGACCTGAAGTCCAGAAAACAGGGAATCCAATTGAGAAGCAAAGCAAAGACATCTCAAAATGGTAGCTGTGTAGCAGCCTACAGACCCAGCGGCCCAGACCAAAGAACAGAGGTCCCCGTAGGGACGCCTCCAAGACCAAATCTGAAGCTGAGGAATCACCTGAAACTGCTCTGTCCACAACAGCAGCCCGGCAGCCACGAGCCACACGCGGCTATTGAGAGCACTTGAGATGCAGCCAGCCTGAAAAGAGATGTTGCACAAGTGTAAAAATACACATTGGATTTTGATGACTTAGTGCTAAAAAAAGAAAGTAAGGTATTTCAGATATTTGAAATACTGACTATTGGTTGAAATAACGTTTTGAACATATTGGATTATGCAAACTATACTACTACTTTCATCTGCTTCCTTTTATCTTTCTTACTGTGGCTACTAGAAAAAGCAGAATTACACATATGGGTTGCACTGTATTTCTATTGCATAGCACTGACTGAGCTTGTGGAAAATTGTTCTGAGAGGCTATCAGAAGCTACGGGAAGAATTAGCAACAGGTAGAAAGAAAACTCTACAGATGGAAAACAAGGCAGGAAAGTATTAATTACAGGAAAATCTATTAAAAAGGAAACAGTACAGTACAACACTGTATCTGTGACTATGTGCATAGGCAAATAATGTACACAATGAATATGGTTTTAACCAAATAGTATAACATACTGGGAGAATGGGGGAGGGGAAGCAAAGTGGGAAAGCAGAAGGAATGGCTGTTTAAGAAAATGAAATCCTATACCTTAGTAAAGATCTAAATCAATGAATCCAAAGATAAGCATTTTCCTTAGAAATACGGAAATAAATACAAGCTAGAGTCAGCAGCTCAAAGAGTTCAAAATAGTCATCCATGAAGAGAAAGACTGGGGAAAAGGGAGGTACAGGCAGCAAGTAACTGGATTTTATTATAAGCTTATCATGGTATTATTTAAGTTCTTAAACCATGTATACATTCAACTTGGATTTAAAAAAAAAAGAATGCACACATTCTGCTATTCTACTTATTAAAAAAACTACAAAATGACAAGGAGCTTTTGACTCATACTAGAAATGAGATAATAATTTAAAGCTATGATGTTATATTATAAACCCACTTGGGATTAAACAAATTAGTCCAGTAGTAACTTAGCCATCACATCATTTATGGATGAGATTAAGCTTTCAGGGAAATGCTACACAACACAGAAAAATGACTTGAAGGAAAATAAATCTCAGTTTTAAATTTCTTATTCTACTTGTTATTTGGAAGTGTTTAGCAAAAGGTACGAATTTTGCCTTGTGATGTGAAACAATCTGATCAGTCCAGCTGGTGTGACTGGATGAAGATGGAAGAAATCACTGACATGGATAAACCACTGAACTAACAAGTATTCATTCTGAGGAAATAAGGGCCAAAATAGCAACAACAGTGTGCAATTGATTTTATTCAGCCAAAGGATTTATTAATCTGTACTTTTTTGGTGAGAGAGAACACAGCAAAACTTGGAGATACCTCATAAAAATAGGAGTTATTCACAATACTTTTAAAAAAAGAGATTCTAAAATTAAGGTATACTCATAGAGCAAAATGCACAGATCTTAAGTATGTATTTCAATTAGTTTTTCTGACCAGCTTTGAGGTATAATTTACAAATAATAAAATATACCCAGTTTAAGTGTTTCTCTATTTTAGAATGGCATATAGGAAATATATGCATGCTTTGAATACAAGTGTTTACATTTCATTCAGTAAAATAAAATGCCAGGATTAGAGTCTTAAAATTGAGGAGTGATAAAGTACCTTTAAAATTAAAAGTAACTACCAATAGTGGTTTAGAAGAAAGCAGATAAACTACTGTACCACAAGACTTTACAGAACTACAGCAAAACAAGATTTCTGTGTTCTAAAACTGTATCAAAGGTAAGCTAACCTTCTAACTGCTATAGAAAAAGCAGATCCCTGACTAATGAACAAGTTTAAGGAGACTTTCATCCCAAGCATGAAGTATCCCTAGAAGATCTTGGATTACTCTGACCAAAGAATGATGAAATAATCCACCAAAGTATGTAAAATTTCCACACACAGAATAAAATAAAGGCCTTAAAGCTGATGATGAAAAGATGAACGCTGGGTAAACTGAGGAGCCAAGCCAAAAAGGAAACAATAAACTTGCCATGAAACATATTCCCAGAAGCATCCCCTAAAAAATACCCACTGATCGTTTCAAGAATCATTCAAAGTGTACCTCATAATTTCAGGGATGGGATCACACTAACTTAGAAATTTTACCAGTGGGAAATTAAATATACCAACAAATAGATAACCTATCCATTTCCTTCCCTCGGACAGTTATTTACTGGCTTTTTAGAAGCTTACTTCCTATTCTTAGTGTAGGTTTCAGAAATGTCATAGAATGAAACATCATATGTAATGGACGTCAAACGTTCATGCTCTCTTGCAGAATAAATCTGATGATGTGTTACCGAAGCAGAGCTCAAGTTTGGTCAAAGCTTACAGGCAAATGGTTTAAATTACACTGTATCATTTTATATAGGCACTGGGCACCCAAAATGATCTGACTCATCTCTATAGTGAACCATTTTCATGAGAGGGAAAAAAGCAGTTCTTCCAAAATTATGATTTGGCTGGGCTAGAAAGCTGGGCTACAAAATGCTTGATAAAGTTTAAACAAAACATCTGAACTGGAAATCTTAAGAGGCAAGGAAGCGAGCAGGGCAGGAACTGACATTACCTGAATAATTTCTAAAGCTAGTTCTTTATTTCCCATCTTCCACACTCACTTAACAAGATAACAGATGACCTCCCAGTGAGTACAAAGGGATATAACATGCTTATAAAGCTCTGGTAATTCTGGAATGAATTAGGGCCCAGAGTGAATCAATTTCTGTATTTACAGGAAAGCTCATGATCCATTAATCAAATACCTCCCAAATCCAATTAGGCAAAAAGTCAAACTTGGGTGAAAAGCTGGTAATTTTTTACTTGAGATTTCCGTTTTTGAAAACACATAGGCATAAAAGCCAATCCAGCCTTGCAGAAATATTTTCAGGTTTATAGCACTTTGTTAAGTTAAACCTAGCAATTTTGGTTTTAACACCTTTTTCTCTTTAGTCCTAGAATAGGGTGAATGTCTCTTATTGGCTCCACAGTAAAATGCATATTTCTCTTAGAACTATTTGAGAGTGATGAGGTGGAGCCAGCATCTTGCTAAAGCTGGGAGTCTGCTGGGAAGGGCCTAGACCTTCACCTCTCTCACCCCTCCTAGCACAGGCCCAGACTCAGAGTAGGCACTCAACCTAATTCTAGTGATGGAATTAAGGGATGATTCCAAAGGTCCCCCTCAAAGAGTCCTTAACTCCATACCAATCTGCTTCATTTTATGGAACAGAAATGTTCTTGAAAGAGAATATGTTTAAGCAAATGTCTGGTCCAATCCTGCTTTCCAATCATTTTATTATTATTATTATTTTGCTGTGCAATTGAGTCACACGGCCTCCTGACAAGAGAGTACCAAAAGTGTTACTAAAACATGGATTCAAAGCAAAAAGGATTATTTTTAGATGGTTGGGACAGCCATCTGTTTTAAAAGTCTAAAGGAAGAAAAAACTCTAGTGGTACCTTTTATTTGCTAGAACTGCAGTGAACTACATGTCCCTTAGCACCTTCAGCATCTTCTATGCTCCCCTGCACCCCCATTTTACAAATGGTTACCTAATTTGATTGCTCTGGCCGTTATCTAGTACTTTATGGAAGCTACTGGCTCTCAGAAATAGACCTAGACTGAAGGGAAATGCAGAAGTACACTAAAGACAATAATTTAAAATGCAATAAGTGAACATACAGGGTGTACATTTCCTGGAACTCTTGCAGTAGTCACCACTGAATAGGGAGATATATATAGAAATGGGGGGGAGGGGTGGCTAGACTAAAATTTTAGCAACCAACTCTTCAAAATAATGTGTTGAACAAATTTCGTTATTCATAAAGCTCATTATAAATGAGAATATAAAATTTCTGTATAACAAAGTATTGTCTGAGAAATACACAAATTATCAAAGTCAGAAGTTCAATGTCTTTCAAGTTGAAAGCAATGCTGTATTCTTTATCTATACTAGTTAATGGAACAATATAATTTACTACAAAAACCTTAGGAAAATATTTTGTTATATTTATCTGTTTATGTAATCAATACACGAGAAGTCACATACTCAATATTGTTAAATTTTATGATAAACTACAACACTTAGATAATAATGAAAAAGCTTAAAATTTAGCTAACAAGCACCAAGCTTGCTTTGGTTTAAAATGTAAAATGATTATGTACTGAACAGAAAAAGATGATGAAAAGTAAACCAAGAACCTAATACTCTTATGTGGTAGTTCAAAGAGAAAGAGGGGGAGGGAGGAAGGAACAAAACTGGCCAGCATTTAAAAGGCAGCAGGATATATAATAATCATCCCTGCCCGAGCTTGAGGAAATGTTGGTTCATCTTGTACACTGGTCAGGGGTAAGGTTAAAAGAAAATGGAGTTACAAATCACTACCAGAACAATTATGTACATTTGGAAAACAACATGGAAAAAAGCATAATCAAATTGTTTTACAAATTCCCCACAAACGAGGATGAGGACAGGAATGGAAAGTGTGGAGTACCCTTCACAAAGGGGAACCATCTGGTGGACATGGTGGGACCAATTTCACGCTCTGATGTGCACCCTCTGCTCTGAACACAAAGCGAGGGTTGATTAAATATAAAGAAAAGCACAAAGGCACAGCTAGGCTCAAAAACAGAACAAATGAAAAAAACAGGCCTCCCACTCAAAGTGATCTGCAAGCAAGGTACCAAAAAAACAGAAGGTGACTAGTTCTGAAAAAGATAGCCAACAAATCAACTAGAAAAATAAATCTATTCCACAAGAAATTTATTGTTAGCCTGTCAGGCACTTGAAAGATAAATATATTTGAGATCAGGGACAAATAAAGGAATCATGTATAAAGAAGATGTTATAAATAAATCTAGGGAGGAATGAAGCCAGAATAAGTGGATAGGAAAGAACAAATGAGAAATCTTGGAAATGGAATTGACAATCACTGAAATTTAAACAACAACAACAAACCTTAACAGATGAAGATAAAAACTGTACACTGAACACAAAGGATGGGTAACTTGAAAGCAGAGGAACACAGCATGGAGAAATAGGAGATGTGAAGGAGCAGTTCAAGAGACACAGGATAGAGCAGCCCCAGCACACCCCTAAAATATAAATCAGTACCCACACGTTAGGGTCAGAGTAAAGCTGCAAAATAGTAAGGATAAAAAATCTTCAAAGTAAATTACAATATCTCTTGGAAGCTTAACAGAACGTTAACATTGTCATTTATTTAATTTTTACACAGCTGAATAGTTAACAAAGAAATATAAAAATTGCGTTTTCAAGTACCACTGACTTTAAACCTTATTTTTACAACCCTTAAAGTATCTGTTTTTTGTTTTTTTAAATCACTTATGTTTTCTGTTAAATGTCATAAATTTCACCTTGGGCAGAAATCAATAGGCAGAAAATGAATCAGACTTACAGTAACTGATGTCAATGAAACATATTGGAACAAGTATTTTTTTTTAATGCTGAGAACCACAAAACCGTTCCTGTAAGAGAACAGTCTAAAAAATTGAATTTACTTTCACTTCTGTTTTGTTTACCTTCTGCTTTCCATAAGGACAGTTTAAGTGTTCAGGCCCTGGGGTTCTGGCACTTTGCCGAGGACAGTGGTACAGCTGACTAAGGACACAAGTAGTTGGCAGACATCTGAAAGTGGAAGGTTTACACCTTCGTTTACATGGAACCAGACTGCCAACCACCAGCTTCCTCCTTCCATGGTTAATTTCCCTAAGCTCAGTGGTCACAGGGAGGGACCTTAGGAACCCACACGATATTCCTACTCTGAAATAACAGAACCATACTTATGAAACTGATGATAGTCTGTGTATAATTTGGGAGTGTAAATGGGAGGGAAACAGAATGTCAAAATGAAACTAGCTTTGGTTAAGCATTTCTTTACTATTCCAAGAGCAGTACAAGATTCTGTACCATAACCAAAGAAAAGGCTTTTGCATTATTGTTATCAACCAAATGAGTTTTCTAAATACTTTCTAGAGGTAAATGTACTTTTCTACATACCATTTTGGGGATTAGGGCTGACGAGGAAAGACGTGACCAATGCCCCAAAGCATTATGAAGTGATAGTTTTCTACTGAAGCCACAAAGATAAAATGACAATTTGGGGAAGAGAGGAAGCAGGTGACCAAGCTCTTCTGCCTGGCTTTCCAAAGAATTCTGTGTATGTGGATTAAAGAAGCAAGGTCTAGAGTCAGTGTTTGAGTCCCTGCAATTCATCCAAATATTTATTGAGCACTGACTATGTGGCAGGCAATAAGGATATGAAGATGAACAGCCAGATAAACAGACGCTAGGTTCTCAGATAGGCACTGTCACATGTACCTCACACAAACACATCCATGACTAATTCATCAAGAATTAACAGTAAAACAGGATTAAAGCCCTGAGCAAGTGGATACTCTACCTACACCCCCTCCCTACCACCAAGGATCTGATCGTTCTTGGAAAGGCAGAAGGAATGGTTCAGAAGCCCCAAACTCTATCTGCACCTGCATTTCTTTTGTTTTGTTTTGTTTTGTTTTGCAGTACATGGGCCTCTCACCGCTGTGGCCTCTCCCGCCGCGGAGCACAGGCTCCGGATGCGCAGGCCCAGCGACCATGGCCCACGGGCCCAGCCGCTCCGCTGCATGCGGGATCCTCCCAGACCGGGGCACAAACTCGTGTCCCCTGCATCAGCAGGCAGACTCCCAACCACTGCGCCACCAGGGAAGCCCTGCACCTGCATTTCTTTTTGCTCCCTCCTGTGGCTTAGATTAAGGGTTCTAGCACTGAACTGTGCCTGAGAACAACGGTACCAGGCTGTATACATAAAACCACATGCACCATACATTATGGGTAAATTAAGGATAACCTGATCTATGCACAGATTTCTTATCTTTTTTTAGACCTCAATCTAGTGTGAGATGCAACTCTACTTACATAAAGCTAATTTAGGATGTTGGTGAATAAATAGCAACGGTCTTAGAAACTTCAGGGCTTCAGGAGAAAAATCTCTTTGGGCCAATTTGGTGAGAGAGGACTTTTAATAAAATCAACAGTTCAGTGAATGCTTACTACTTACCAGCCAAGACATATTAGTCTAATCATAAGGTTACAAGAGACAAAACCCCATGTGAGCCCATAGCCTGTGGCTTTCTATCTGTTTTCTCCACTAAGAAGTCACACAACACTCAGAGTTACTTGAAATTCCTAATTAAGAAAACATCTGAATGCAGCAAGTGAAAGTAACATTCTGTGAATGACTTTACAGCCATTTGTTTAAGTAACTTATCATAACATCAGCACTGATGTCACATGTCACACCTGCTTATAAGACACCTGGAAAAGTGGCAACACCAGAGCAAGATACTACTGCTACAGGCCAGAGGAGCCCTTGAATTGTTTTGAAGAAGGTTCACTCTTTGTTTTGTACATTATGTGGATTTTGACAAATTTATAATGACATGTATCCTCCATTAAACAGAGTATTTGCACTGGCCTAAAACCCCGTGCTCTACCTATTCATCCCTCCCTCTCTCCCAGCACACCCCTGTCAACCTGTCAATTGATCTTGCTACTGTTTCCATAGTTTTGCTTTTTCCAGAAATGTCATACAGTTGGAATGATATCATATGTAGCCTTTGTCCACTTTTTTTCTATTAGGCTGCTGTCTTTTTCTTAATGATATGCAGTATTCTTTATGTATTCTGGGCACAAGTCCTTTGGTGGTCACACACACTGCAAATGTTGGCAAAAGCCAACTGATACACATATCTAACCACCCCAAGACACAGGGCTTACGACAACTTATTTGCTCGTGATTCTAGCGGTTGGCCATTTGAGCTAAGCTTAGCTGGGATGGCTTGTCTCTGTTCCATGTACTGTTGGCTGGGCTCACCATATGCATTTGTGATCACTGGTGGCCCACTGGCCTCACAAACCTGGTGCTTGGCTGGCTGTTGACAAGGGTGATGGCAGTAATCAGGTCAGTGTCGTTAATCATCCAACAGGCTAGCCTGGGTTTGTTCACACTGTAGTGACTGTAGAATTCTCAAAAGCAGCAAGAAAGGGCAAGGCCCAATATGCAAGTACAGAGACACTGCAGGTTCAGTTCCAGACCACAACAATAAAGCGAATATCGCAATAAAGTGAGTCACATGAATTTTTGGTTCCTCAGTGCATATAAAAGTTATGGTTACATTATACTAGTCTATAAAGTGTGCAAAAGCATTTTGTCTGAAAAAACAGTGTACATACCTTGATTTAAAAATACTTTATTGCTTAAAAAATGCTAACCGTGAGCTGAGCCTTCAGTGAGTTGTAATCTTTTTGCATTAGTAACATCAAAGATCACTGAGCATGGATCACCACAACAAATATAATAATAATGAAAAAGTTTGGAATATTGCAAGAATTACCAATATGTGACACACAGACAAATTGAGCAAATGTTGTTGGGAAACTGGTGCCAGTAGACTTGTTTGACACAGGGTTGCCACCAACCTTTAATTTGTAAAAAACACAATAAAGCAAAGTGCAGTAAAACGAGGTATGCCTGTATTGTTTTTAGGCCTCTGCTTGTGTCATTATCGCCAACATTCTACTGGCCAAAGCTAGTCACGTGGCCGAGCACAAATTCAAAAGTGATTGTCCACCTCTTGGTGAGAGTCACATTCAGAGGGGCAGAAATGTGACAGACAGGGATGGCAGGAATTTGGGGCCACTTCTGCAAACAACCCAAAGTTAATGGTGTCTTTTGATGAAGAGAAGTTCTTTTTTTTTTTAACATCTTTATTGGAGTGTAATTGCTTTACAATGATGTGTTAGTTTCTGCTGTATAACAAAGTGAATCAGCTATACATATACATATATCCAAATATCTCCTCCCTCTTGCGTCTCCCTCCCTCCCACCCTTCCTATCCCACCCCTCTAGGTGGTCACAAAGCACCGAGCTGATCTCCCTGTGCTATGGGGCTGCTTCCCACTAGCTATCTATTTTACATTTGGCAGTGTACATATGTCCATGCCACTCTCTCACTTCGTCCCAGCTTAACCTTCCCACTCCCCGTGTCCTCAAGTCCATCTTCTACGTCTGTGTCTTTATTCCTGTCCTGCTCCTAAGTTCTTCAGAACCTTTTTTTTTTTTTAGATTCCTTATATACGTGTTAGCATACGGTATTTATTTTTCTCTTTCTGACTTACTTCACTCTGTATGACAGACTCTAGGTCTATCCACCTCACTACAAGTAACTCAATTTCGTTTCTTTTTATGGTTGAGTAACATTCCACTGTATATATGTGCCACATCTTCTTTATCCATTCATCTGTCAATGGACACTTAGGTTGCTTCCACGTCCTGGCTATTATAAATAGAGCTGCAATGAACATTGTGGTACATGACTCTTTTTGAATTATGGTTTTCTCAGGGTATACGCCCAGTAGTGGGATTGCTGGGTCGTATGGTAGTTCTATTTTTAGTTTTTTAAGGACCCTCCATACTGTTCTCCATAGTGGCTGGATCAATTTACATTCCCACCAACAGTGCAAGAGGGTTCCCTTTTCTCCACACCCTCTCCAGCATTCATTGTTTGTAGATTTTTTGATGATGGCCATTCTGACTGGTATGAGGTGATACCTCACTGTAGTTTTGATTTGCATTTCTCTACTGATTAGTGATGCTGAGCATCCTTTTATGTGTTTGTTGGCAATCTGTATATCTTCTTTGGAGAAATGTCTATTTAGGTCTTCTGCACATTTTTGGATTGGGTTGTTTGTTTTTTTGATATTGAGCTGCATGAGCTGCTTGTAAATTTTGGAGATTAATCCTTTGTCAGTTGCTTCATTTGCAAATATTTTCTCCCATTGAAGAGAAGTTCTTAATGTCAATGTAGTTCAATTTATCAATCTTTTCCTCTATCGTTTTCGTGGGGTGTCTTGTTTAAGAAACAGTTGCCCATCTCAAGTTCATAAATACAATCTTCTCCATTATTTTTGAAAAAATTCAACTAAAGAAGAATGTTTTTCCATACAGTTTCATTTATATCTTGATTATGCCTCAAGACGTTGGAATAAAACATACAGACGACAATGGCATGTCTGTCCCTTCCAACAGCCGTTTTTGTGCACAGTAAACACTACTTTAACTTGACCAGCAGGCACTCAACGTCTGCTGAGTGATGAACACAGAATGACTGACTCTGTCCTTTGCCTACCAATCTTCAAGAATATTAGTATTTTTCTTACTCATGTAAGCTCTTTACATATTTTAAAGCCATCAATTCTTTGTCTATCCTGAGAAACCACTTTGCCAATTTATTTGTTTGCACATTTAAATTTAATTTCCCCTAAATAAAAATATTTTAAGTGTGGGAAGATTATCATAAAATGTCATTATAATAACAACAGAGCTGCCACTTGGCAGAATTATGAGTGATTTTTATTTTCTATTGTTTTCCAATTGTTTTCTACAGCGCATATGCATTACCTAAGTAATAAAGAGTTTTAAAGTAGTTTAAAATTTTTAAGTATTCAAACCTATTGACCTTTCCCTCTGCGATTTCCTTTATTGCCTCTAATGGTAGAAAGTCCTCTTCCTCAGTATGGTAGTAACAATTTAGAAAAAAAATTTAATCTTAATCCATCTGGTTTATTTTCCTTCTACGATTTTCAACTATACCCATTATATTGCCTTTAAATCTCAAACTATGCTAAGAATAGATGTTTCTTCTGGTTCTGTCAGCTTAACAGTTCCACTATGCTAATCTATGTGTCCCGTCTATTACAGTAGTTCAAATTGTATATTACACAGTGCTTCCTCCTCCCTTCTTCCTAAACTCAAATAGGAACAAAATGCAGCTGCATCTGATCATTCAGATTTCAGAGTGAACAAATCACTATTTTTAAGAGAAAGATGAACCATTACAACTAGGTAGAGTTGTGTTTTTTTAAGAAGATTAATGCAGGCTAGATTCATTCTTTGCAACTATTTTAGCAAATTAAAGATCAAGAGGAACACAGGAGATTAAAATATAGGGAATTTTAAAAACCCACTATAGTATTTCTATAGTTAAAATGAATACTGTTACTTTGTTCTTCTGTAAGGAAAGAGTAGGCAGGATGGCTCTGGCACAAAATTTTTCCCCCATATTTATCTGGTATGTATTATTATGCATATAAACTTGTAGTGAAATAGAAGAAAAAATTAAAACATTAAATTATTTCTGTTCACCATGTCCATAAGCAGACTTTTTTTTTTTAATCAGACTATTTTTTAAAAAGCATAGTTCTCAACTGACTCACTCTGTTATAAAGCAGAAACTAACACACCATTGTAAAGCAATTATACCCCAATAAAGATGTTAAAAAAAATAAAAATAAAAATAAAAATAAAAAGCATAGTTCTCCATGTCAGTTACCTGACTTCTAACATTTTAACTTTCGTCAAAGCAAATTTTAATTTATTAAGTGTATTTAAATAAAAAGCAACTTTCAGAGTAACTACTTAAAACAAGATCCAGCATAAAATACCTGTATGTCAACAAATCAAATTAGAACATCTTCCTATCTCCTTGACATATTTAGGGAGATGCAATTGTTTTAAAACAGTTCTATCCCTTCCTCCTCTCCAGCCATAAGCCTCCGGCAACAGCTGCATGATCTTCTGGTCATCTGCCTTCTTAGAACTGGATACATAAAAAAAAAATTTTTCTATACAATGAAAGGAGGCAGTAAACCTCTGCTAACAACATACGATCAATTTTTAGAAGGCTGACTGATGCCAAACACTTCCTCAAGAGGATTTGCTCAATATCTCAATGCTACAACTAAAACTATATAGGAACCAAAATCCATATACATATTGCTAGAGACAGACCTGGGTCACTATTATTACATACATAACCGAAGCTGCTGTAGAAGTAATATCCTTTAAAGGTGATACAATAGCTACAGGCACTCTTCTCCCCAGGGCCCACAGAATGATGACACCGTCACTGGGCTACTAACAGGAAAATAAATCCCTAGGACCAAATAAATCAAACATTTTGCAAAAATCAGGATAAATAAAGAACTTTAGGGACACTAAGTCTAGTGACATTTTCATGTAACAGCAATGCCTAAACTTGAAAAAAACTCACGATTAGAATGTTTGTTTTCTTACTGCACTGTAAAGCAATCTTCAAGTAAACAAGATTACTCAGAGCAAACAGTGGAAAGTTTCAGTGAGATATGTTCATTAGAGAACAGGATAGTTAAAAAGCCAGAAATGTAAAATTATTTTAAAGGTAATTGGTCTCACCACCCAAGTATATTTTTTAAAGCAAACCCTTACATACGATGCCGAAGTCAAGTTTTGAGGATCACCTTCAGAGCCAAGACTGCAACACTGCTATCACTTGTACTTGCAGTCAATTTTTGTTCTTGCGTTTCAGGTTGTACCAAGTGTTGACGGGGCAGGTGGCTCTGTCGTCGTCCCTGTCCTCAGTGAATTCCTACTTGGTGGGGGAAGACCGCCTGTGGCCACAAACAGTGCTACTGAGTAGAAAGTCCTGCTCAGAGGCAAAATCTATTCACAGGAAGAAGGGAAAGGCAACGAGAGGAGCTGGTAAAAATGAAAATAGTAAACTCAGGAGTAACTGTGGAGCAGCCACATCTGGTGCAGAGGAAAGAGCTCTTTCTGGCACTGCTGACCTGTCGCCTCTCCTTGCCAACTTTGGTTGGCATTAAGGGGAGAAGATACATCATACAGCTATATCCAAGCTGTTTTGCCTAGTCTGTTCCAGCACTGTTGCCTGAAAGGAAACCTTAGCAATGAAGGCTGGTGTGGAGACAGGATGGCCATTCTCCACTGGAGCAAGCCCAAAGTCTGCTGCCTGTGTCACTCTCCAAGCCCTTGCCATCACACCAAAGTCAGAGAGGAGAGAGTGGGCCCACACCACACGAAAGTGGCCTGCGACCCAGGTCTCTGTGCCCAGACTCCTAGGGGTGCACAGGGCACACACATAACACTTCCTAAACTTGCCTCCGCTCAACAGGGCTGGAGAGGCTTTCCAAGAGAGATTGCTGGCTGAGCCTCCTCAGCTCAAAGGAGCAGGCACTTGAGGTCCAGCTTGTTCACCGGCAGAGCACGACTCCTGCAGACACAGGGCCCTCAATAAGGATCCACTGAATGGGTGGGCTAAACACGTCAGACGAACCAAGGTGAGATATGAATTTGGAATTACGAAAATAGAGATAGCATGAGGGTGGCAGTGGAAAACAAATAATGAATGCAAGAAGAAAGCACCAGTGACCCAACTAACTTTGAGAACTCTGCTCTCTCTTTGACTTCCTCAACAGAAAGGTCAGTGGTGATTTCCCAGTAATGAGTAACTTCCTGCTATGATACCCAGGGAATGGCTGGGTGTGAGAGAAACATTTCTTGGAAGGATGTGCCTCTTCCCCTCAACTTCTCCTGCAGGCAGCACGATTTTCTGATGTGGTACACTCCTGGAGAAGGCTACATTCCAACTGAGATGAAATCTAGGCTCCCTACATCCTCCCTACAAACCAGGGAGGAGCAGGTCAATGGCTGGAATAGCAGGAAGGCTTTTACATGGAGTGCCCGAGCCAGGCCGAGGAGGGACTGAGCGTTGTCAGCACTCAGCACTCCTAAATCAGGACCCACCGGGGGGCCCTCTGCTGCAAACAATATTCAGGTAGGAATGGCAAGTGCTGTCTTCCTAGCTCCTTGTGCCTAGCAGAGCTCGATATGACGGTCAGCTCCCTAAGGTCGTACTCTGAATGCATTTCCAGGCTGATGGTCCCTCAGCCCAGACCCTAGATGGTAACATCAGCTTTCCTTGACATTTCACTTTCCTCTCCAAGTCCAAAGAAGATGTGGTTATGGCTCCTCTGACCCCTGAGTGTTCAATTTTTTTAAAAAAAGTATTTGTTATGATGCTTGGATTTATTTCAAAATAAATTAGAGCTGGGAGGGGTTAATGGGTAGGGGATACAGAGGAAAAAAGATGAGCCATGAGTTTTTAATTATTGAAACTGGGTGACAAATACTAGGGGTTCATTATACTAGCCTATTTCTATATGTTTGAAAGTTTTCGTGAAGGATTCTTGCAACTCAAGTTTTTTTTAAAGTAGGGAGGAATGATATGATTGGATATGTGTTTTTGAGCGATTACTCTGGCTTTATGATTCTGGGAAGACGGTGGCAGCAGTGGCCACAGTTTTCCACTCTCCCTGAATCCCCATAAAAATAAATGGAGGACTTCCCCGGTGCCTCAGTGGTTAAGAATCCACCTGCCAATGCAGGAGACACAGATTCAATCCGTGGTTCGGGAAGATCCCACATGCCATCGAGCAACTAAGCCCATGTGCCACAACTACTGAGCCTGCACTCTAGAGCCTGTGAGCCACAACTACTGAGCCTGCGCACCACAACTACTGAAGCCCGCACGCCTAGAGCCCGTGCTCCGCAACAAGAGGAAAGAGGCCCACGCACCACAATGAAGAGCAGCCCCTACTCGCCACAACCAGAGAAAAGCCCATGGGCAGCAACGAAGACCCAACACAGCCAAAAATAAATAATAAATAAATAAACAAACAAACAAATGGAGCAACAGGATAGCCAAACCAACACAGAGAACCCCTCAGACAACAACTAAAACAAAACCAGAGACAAGGCACCCTTATGACTCTGAAAGTACAAGGAAGTGGGGGACAGCCAGTTATTAAGACCCATGTGGTATCAGCATTTGTGTGGGAGGAAAGAGAATCAAGACAACAGGGGGTTCTGATGGATGTGACCAGGAGAACCCCAAATCATCAGGTCTCACTGGGAATTGTGACAGGCCAACTTGTGTGAGCAGCCAAACTAGGAGCAGATCCTGTAGGCTCCAATTCACAGGCATCCCCATGCTCCCCCTTCCCAAGGTGCTGGGTCAGCCTAGGCCCTACAGACTCTCAAAACTAAGACCTTCTAAGTAAGACACAGCCTGCACGGAGGAGAAGCTTCTTGGAGCAGAACAAATTGAGCAAGATACAGACAAAAGGGGCAAAGGAATGAGAAGGTTGAGATAATAGGTAAAAATGGGAGGAATAGGGGAAGCAGATCTTAGAAACACAAGATGCTTTAAAAAATCACTTCACAAAGCCAACTAAAGAGGGAGCCTGAGAGCCCTGGGCTAGAACATCTACCTGACCCACCCATTCCTTCCTAAAACTACCGGGAAACTGTTCACTTAAAAACGGTCAGCAGACAAGGAACAGTTGAGTTCCACACAGCATTAATATATGAAAGAGAATAAGGGACAAACAATATCCCTACAGAAGACAAAAGCAGGCTAGAAAGATGCCCACAAAAGATGAAACTAATCCAACAAGAAACTAAGAAAATGGTAGAAGCTATGCAAGAACAACATAAATGAGAATGAGAACTTAAGAACCAAAGTAACTGGAAAAAAGAATGACCTGAAAAGAGAAGTGAAAGAAATCAGGAAAGAATTAAAAAGAAAAGAAGAAAATATTTTCAGAAATGAAGACAAAACAAGGAGGAACACAAGAGCAAATAAACAGGTTTGATGCCTTAAAGGAAACAGAAAACAGGAGAGTTTAAAAAAAAGAAATTCAAAAAGAAGTAACCAAAGAGAAATAGGTTCCTTGTACTGTTATAATTGTTCTGTAAGTTTGAGATTGTATTTTTTTAATTTAAAATTATATTTAATAATTTTTCATGTTTTTAAAGCAAATTATTAAGATTTTAACATTTTTGAGAGGAAGTGAAAGAAATAAATGATAGGCAAAGAAGACCAAACATACATACAACAGGCTGAGTCCCTGAGAAGGAAATCAAAGCAATATAACAAAAGAAATACTGAAAGCTTGAATTTAAGACTCTTCTGGAATTAACAAAAGAAAAGGTTTGAAACCATACATTGAAAGAACACATTGATTTGGGGGAAGAATTCTTCTTGGACCCAAAATGGCCAAGAGCAAGATATGATTTAATAAATGATTACACTTTGAATTAAAAGATTTTAAAAATCCTCTGGGAATCTAGCAAAAAGACCAAGTCACTTATAATGGCAAAAAATCAGACCATCAAACATCCACAGCAATGCTTTATATCACAAGGCAGTGGAATAACATATTTAAATTACTTAAGGAAATAAAATGTGATCCCAAGATTTTTATATACAGACCATGTGGCCTTCAAATATTAAAGCTGCAGACAAACTGCTATGAATGTGCACTGTTAATTCCCAGAATATTGTTTCTATAAACGATTCCTGGAGAATCTAGTAGAGAATGAGCATCAGGCAACCAAAATGACTACTAGAGAGATTTAGGGAACAACTGATAGTGAGAATTAATATTTACTAGTAGGTCTAAGATAAAAGGATGGCTGTGAGGGAGACGGTGTACTATATAATGTAGAGTACAACCACCAAAGGGAGTTTGGAAGGCAGAACAGGAAGATTTTTTAAAAAAGAGAATAATCTTGCTAATAGTTTTATGGATATTGACTGAGACTCTTCAGATAGCAACTGAGAATATTTCAAATCAGATGCTGGGGGGAGAGGGAAGGGAAGAATAGTTGATTACTAGGTAACTTCAATACGGCTCACAGAAGGGAATCACAGTAATACGCAAAAACTGAGGGCACTAGGGGTATATAATAAAGATATTAGTATAGAAGGAGTCATTAGAAAATATAAGCATTCCTAAATACTGAAAGACTTATTATAAAATTCCTCCTCAAAAATTATAAAAATAACATGTCCAGTGTATACAATACAAAGACGTAATGAAAAAACTTAACCAATGTTAACAGTCTAGTATTGTCTACTCCTCCAAACATGCAAAATAAACAATGAATTCTTAAATAATGAATTCTTACTATTTGTTTTTACATAGACAGGCCCACATTATACATATTATTCTATGATAAAATCTTGTTATCCAGCCATCTAACCTACCTTCATTTACTCACGTAATTTTTCTTTTTTTTTTTTTTTACTCATGTAATTTTTCTTAAACTCGTTTTCTAGGTTGATCAATCACATTGCAAATAGAATAAATCCGTTTCTCCCAATTGTTTAGCAATGATTTACTTTTCTTATCTTATTATTTTATCTAGAGCCTCCAAAATAATGTTCAATAACAGCTGGGTTAAGATAAAAACAACTTCAGCATTTTAACAGTTAGGTTTGAGAAACAGATTCTCTTGCTGAAGTAGCTTCCACATATTCTTACATTACTATATTTTAATTATTAAGAGCTGCTGAATAAGGGCAGCCAGAACTCAACAGTTATTTTTCATTAGTGAGAGCCTAACCTCCACTGAGAGATCCTATTCTGGACAGAAAGAGCTCCCTTCTCTCACTATCCAATAACAAGACAATCACGCCTAACTAGTTTTTCTTCTCAAGTCCTTTCCATTTGCTTGGATAGAGTCCCTTGGCAGTTATCTCCTCCTTTTAAATTTTTTCAAGCTGATTATCTGGTTGATGTGCTTTTAGCGACCCCATGCCACTTGATGACTAGCGTCACTCTTCCTGGCTTCTCTCCTGCTCTATTCATGCTTTCTGAACTCCGTTACAGTACTTTAAAACAACTTCCTTTTTACTTTTCATATGTCCTATTGCTTCTTTCCTTTTTACTCCAAAATTGAAAATTGGGGGTATTTTCTGAATTTTCTCAACGGGAGCATTGAGAAAATTCAAGCAACACTGAAAACCAGACCAGATATGAAAATCATAGGGCCACCGAAAATCAACTGACTACGCATGCAGCAACCAAGTGGTGATTATCTTTTTGGTTATTTGTCCGACAGAGGGGGAGTCAGTAGACAGACGACCTCAGAAGAATATTCGCTCAAGAAATAACAGCAAAGATCTCTAAGCCTCCTTTGTTACCTGTACTTCCCTGGTACATATTTATTCTTCTACTTACTCTGTTCTGCTTAAATTATAGGCAACTTGACATTTACATCACTGTCAGGCCCTTTGCAGACACTGTTGATAATTCAGTCTATTTTGAATGGCACTAAGTGGTTCTCTCTTGGTTAGAAACCACCCAGAGTATCTTTCAGCAGCAAGGCCAGAAACTATTAACTGGCTAAACTGTCTATAAACAATCAGTAAGCTGGTAAAGTACATTCGGACTGACTATTCCGTTTTTAATCTATTTATTTCTCTTACAGGTAGCTGCTTTTTGAAACAAGTTTAGAGAAAACACACAATGGCATGAGAGGGATATAAGATTAGGAGAGGGCGGGCTTCCCTGGTGGCACAGTGGTTGAGAATCTGCCTACTAATGCAGGGGACACGGGTTCGAGCCCTGGTCTGGAAGGATCCCACATGCTGCGGAGCAACTAGGCCCGTGAGCCACAACTACTGAGCCTGCGCGTCTGGAGCCTGTGCTCCACAACAAGAGAGGCCGCCGATAGTGAGAGGCCAGCGCACCGCGATGAAGAGTGGCTCCTGCTTGCCACAACTAGAGAAAGCCCTCGCACAGAAACGAAGACCCAACACAGCAAAAATAAATAAATTAATAAATTCCTACCAACAACAATAACAACAACAACAAAAAAGATTAGGAGAGGGGATGCTTTTTGAGGGCAGAAAAGAAAAAAAACTAGAATGAAATCATATAAAAAATAGCATTACTGGGCTTCCCTGGTGGCACAGTGGTTGAGAGTTCGCCTGCTGATGCAGGGGACACGGGTTCGTGCCCCAGTCCGGGAAGATCCCACATGCCACGGAGCGGCTGGGCCCGTGAGCCATGGCTGCTGAGCCTGCGCGTCCGGAGCCTGTGCTCCGCAACGGGAGAGGCTACAACAGTGAGAGGCCCGCGCACCGCAAAAAAAAAAAAAAAAATAGCATTACTAATACAAGAGTCTATGGGAAACAAATAATGCACACACAAATGAGCCCAAGTAAAACCGAGGAAATATGATAAGATGGACAAACTGTTATCAATGTCAATATCCTGGCTGTGATAGTGTACTATAGTTTTGCACAATGTAATCATGGTGAAGGAAACTGGGCAAAGTGTACAAAGGACCTCTCTGTATTATTTCTCACAACTGCACATGAATCTGTAATTATCTCAATAAAAATTTCAATTAAAGTATGATTGGCAGAATACAGACAAAATGTTTATAGTAGTTATACTCTGCAGTGATACGGATAAAGAAAACTTTTATTCTTTTTTTGTTTTCCATAGTAAATATATCACTGTATAATGAAATATAAATTACAAAAATAAGAATTCTTAACAAGGGTCGAAAGGATATAATCAAGACTTTAGGTATTTTAAAAATATTTTATAAAATCTCAAGGAATATGAATGAGTTTAGTGAATACAGGACTGTTCAACAAATCAGGGGATTCTAGTGTAAGACAAATCCTTAATTTTTAAAAAGTGTATAAACAAAGGGGAAGTACTACTTTCTGCCAGTCTGGGAGTCATTATCTCAGGAGGTGACATACTCTGGTGACCAATGCTCAGGCCGTGCATGCCTTCCCTGGCTTCTTGAAAATTGCTAAGCCACTTCTAACTGAAAGGCTCACCCACCCCACCCTGTAGGCCTCGCCCAAGGATTCACTGACCCTTTCATACCTGCTTAAAGCCCCTTCTTCAACACTCTCCTTGTACCTTTTATTCTTCTTTCATGGCACTTCCTCCACAATTAATAGTTTGTGTGACTGCTTCATGTCATCTCTCTCCTATGACTATTAACGAGACCACAGGTGTGTGTTCCCTACCACCCTCACCCCTGTACTTGTCACTGCCTAGCACATTGCCTGGCATCCACAGGCACCCAATAAAGTTGTAATGAATTAAGTACCAACATAATTTATATGAATTTATAGGTGACCATCATAATGGTTTATAGGACAAATTATGACTCTTCTGTTCAAGAATAATTGTTAGGTAGATTACCCTTAAGTGCTGAGTCTTAAATATGGTTTATTTAATTCCACAAACATTTCTGAAGGGTGTACAGAAATGCCATCTTATATGGCAACTAAAATCTATAGTTAGCTGTGAGGCAAAAATTTCAGGCAATTAAGATTAAAACCTTGGAAAAAATATTTTAAATTGCCAGCATTGAAGCCTTAGATATTTTAAAGCCTGGATCTTAACTTCTTTTGTTTCTCTTTCACCAGCAGTCTCCCTTTCCCTA
>NW_006770868.1:1659325-1710771 GCF_000442215.2 Lipotes vexillifer
TCCCTACAGAGGATTATCAAGATGTGGTCTGATAGGACAATGTGGTATTTAAAGGAATTTCTCTTTTTTGCTTGTGGCAGTATGTATAGTTTAAGCAAGGTTAAATGAGCGCATGATACAAGTCCGCAAGGTGCCACTAGGCCAGACACTACAGTACACTCAGTACTGAGGATACGAAGATCTAAAAGACATGATCTCATATTCTCAGAGGGTTCACATTCTAGCAAAGAAGAAAATAATATATAAGCAACAGAATTAAAATAGTAATTCATATAAAATATTATTATTATTATTATTATTTTTTTTGGCTGTGTTGGGTCTTCATTTCTGTGCGAGGGCTTTCTCTAGTTGCATCAAGCGGGGGCCACTCTTCATCGCAGTGCGCAGGCCTCTCACTGTCGCGGCCTCTCTTGTTGCGGAGCACACGCTCCAGACGCGCAGGCTCAGTAGTTGTGGCTCACGGGCCTAGTTGCTCTGCGGCATGTGGGATCTTCCCAGACCAAGGCTTGAAACCGTGTCCCCTGCATTGGCAGGCAGATTCTCAACCACTGCGCCACCAGGGAAACCCATAAAATATTATTAAGTGTTAAAAAGGAACAGCACACTGCAAAAAATGCTATTTGGCATGTCAGAAGCAGAATACGTTTTCTCAGTGGCTTTCTTCCTGTAACCAAATCCTAATTTTCCCCTAGAGAGATGGATTCCTCAGGTGAATTAGGGAAAATTAATACATTCAGCTATAGAGGTAACAGAGAAAGCATGTTAGTATTTCCCATAGAACAACAAAAAAAGGGAACTTAACAGAAAAGTCAGCTCAGTGTCGGGGGCGGGAGGCACGTACTCCACTGAGGCAGGGCCTGTGAGCTGAAAGGAGGGTGAATGGTGGCCGCTCAGCAGACAGAAGATACAGCACCAATGACAACCCAGTCTGGAATGTGCAGGGAAGGGGTGGGGCAGGGGTGCTGGTCAGCAGAGCTAAACCAACACCCTTACCCAGACCTGCTTTAAGCACCTGTGTTAGGTGAGGCCAAGGAATCAGGAGACTACAGTCCCAGCAACGGGGAGACACTGGAAGTTTTCAAGTAGGACAGGGATATCACTTCTTGTCCCATGAAAGACAGGGTGGAAACAAAGAGCCTGATCCAGCTGAAGGTGACCATAAAAGGCCAGAGATGAGGAAGGCCTGAATGGAGACAAGGGAAGAGGATGAGGAAAGAAGGAAAGAGGTTCAGATGCACATTTCAAGAATGAAGTTGGAGGACTTGGCAATCAGTTGGATGTAAGGTTAAATCAAAGAACTGAAGGTTACTTTAGTTTTTGAGTTAGTGCAACTAAGGACAGATACACATATTAACTTGTAAACAAGTGTCTACTGATTTTATAATTATTCAGTGGATTTCACAATACAGGAAAAAAAATGCTGGGTGGTTAAAAAAATATATCAAGCTTACAAGGCAAGGTAAAGCCGTGCTCTACATTACAAAATACATCCTCTAAACAAAAGCATGAGAAAGTCTACAGAAACCTATTTAATATAAAAAGAATGCATTAGAAAATATATAAAATCTTATGGGTTCCCATTTCTATCTGATGTATTTTAAAAGAATGTAACATATTTGCACAGGTTAAAAAAAAAAAGGCTTAAGTGCTTGAGTGATTTTCTGGCAAAATAATTAGACATTTTCAGAAGAACTGCCAGTAAATTAGAGAGAGAAAATCTGAAGTCTCATTTGGATAAAACTTGCTAAAACCGGAAAGTGCTGTTTAATATGACCGCTTCTATAGCCAGACAACCCCACTCCCCCTACCCCTTCTGTGCTCACGATTATTAAGGGGAATAAAATGCCAGAAACTTTCATCACACTAGGCCAGAATGCACTTGTAGAACAATCTGTAGTTCTGGGGAGCAGCCACGTTCCACCTCCAGCCCCACCTGACCCACCTTCTTGTTTACAATGATGCCAGACTGAACCTTTCAGAAGTGGTACATCACACTTTCCTTTCTGGGTGGGCTTGGGTGGGCACAGTGCCCCTTTCTGCTGAGAAGTGAAATAGCAGCTGTCAAGTGAGGGACAAAAAGCCAAACATGAACTACCAGGGAACCTCCAGCCCTGCAGCTTTCCACAAGCCAGTTTAAAAGCAGCAAACTGCTAAATGGAAACACCCAGACCAACTATCGCCATCAGCTAAGAGCCCAATGCCTCAGCATCTCAGCAGTGCTTGGTTGAGGACAAAAATGAGGTGCAACTTGGGTGCCTGTGGGTTCAGGGAGGGGAATGTGATATTTATGGGAGATGATGGCCCTGGAGGCAAACCCTTTTATCACAAGGCTGCCAGGGCCAGGCCTGCTGTGCCATTCAGATGCTCTCCGAGGTCCCATTTGCTATGACCAGCTAATGCAGCCTGTCCTTACCCTAAAAGATTTCTTTGTACCAGGTGAAGCACAAATCAAGTCATAAGAGACCACAGAGATCACCTACCCAAAGGTTTATCCAGTCTCCTGGAAGAAGTCATTTTGGACTCTGAAATACTGCTGTGGACAGTTTCAGAGGATTTAAGTAGGAAGTGCGCTGTAGGGTTTTGTGTACTGTCATGAAAAGGTCTTATCTGAAAACAAATCTTAGACAAGAAATGTAATCAAGGGAGGCAGTATTAATTATAAAAGCTATTATTTTCTGCAATGTGATATATAACACAGGAGAATGAAATGGAAATACAGGTGCAGTTTATAAAGATCATAAAGATCAGTCACCTGGGATTCTACAATTTCTCACAGCAAAATTAACATGTGATAACTCTGCCACAACATTTAATTTTGAAAACCTCAAAAAGACTATATATTTATTTCAAAAGCAGGAGACCCTGATAGAAAATTCAGTTGTAGACCAGAGGCAAAAACCCTGGTCCAAGCAAAAAAAAAATGGTAACCAAGCAAAAAAAACGATAAGCAAGGAAAAAAAGGTCAATGTCTGGGGACCCCGGAAGAAGACAAAAGGGGGTAATGAAGAGACAGCCAGGCCCAAGAAGTGTCCTGGGAGCTGTCATTGTTCTCTACCCCCAGAAATGCCAGCCTAATCTATTCCTCATGGCTCTAACCTACCCGCTGCATCCTTGAATCCAGCCTCTCCTCCAAAATCCATGAGTCCATATTACTTGGAGGTGAGAAGAAAAACCACTTCCAGTGGCAAGGCTGCATGAGGAGGGGATGTATTAATACACACCTATAGCCACCCCCCCACATACACACACACACACACACACACACTACCCCCCAGATGGAACCCAGAATGGTTTTTATTCATAAAATCACTATTATGTATAATATTAAATATTATATATAGTAATCATCAACATATATAATAATTATATGGGAAAATCACATACGATATTAATAGGAATACTTCAGGTATACTGCAGATTAAATAGGTACCAGGGTAAGCTTGGAACTTAACCACCATTCATAGCACTGATTCGACAGAAAATATGTTCAGAGTCCCAGACAACCAACTTTCAACCTTTTGAAGCAGACACATGTATGTATTAGGGACTGTCTGTACTTTCATGCTTGGTTACCAGTTGACTCTCTGCCGGCCAGAAAAGTCCATCTGAACATTGTTCCCATGAACTGACCCAAAGAGAGTTAAGGGGACACTCTGGATAGTAATAGACTTTGAGCCTCACAGCCAGGGACTCCATGACACACAAGACTGGCTGTAGCTTTTTATCTGAAGACTATCAATTTAAAAAGGACAAAACAGGCATATTAAAAATCAAACAAAAAACAAAACTCTTGAACACAAAATTCTGCCACAAACTGAGCCTGTTCTGTTTTACAGGCTGTTGTAGTTTTCTGGCTGTCTATTAGCATCTCTCCCAACTTGCTTAAGCATACGGTTGTTTCTATCATCTATCCTCTTCAACTGGCATTGGTAGATTATAGATGTACCCTTAAATACAGAGATAGAAAGCAACTACAGATTAGATAGCAGAAGAAGCAGTTTATTGCTAGTTTGCAGCCAATCAAACGTCACGAGGCACACAGTGAGAGAGCCCACAGAGCTCGGTAATGACGTCAATGGCCAACCCCACTTGCCCCACATCCTTATAGGGAAGCAGCCTCAAGATCCAACATGTTGGTAATTGCTAGTGGTGGTTGTGGTGGCCATGGTGGGAGAGGGTGGTGAGGAGGGGAAGCAAGGATGCGGGAGAGCAAGACAAAGAGGATGATGGTGGGTGGGGACTCGGTAACACACAGACTACAATACGGGGACCATACAAGTAGGTCTGAAACCAACACACTGGAATATAAATGCTAACTGCTTCCCATACTATCTTCAACACGTTTCTCAAGACTCCTGCCAACAACTCTGTCTTTAACACTATTTCTACTTTGTTCTCAACTGTTCTACCTCCGGCCTTCAAACTTGTTAAAGGCACTTTTATGTTTAAAAAAATCTCAGTAAGTAACACTGAGGATCCAGAACCTCTGCTCTGAGATGAACAGAATGAAGGCAGGTGAGCGCTGCAGTCCAACAGGAAACCTCTATTCGTTCAATCACGGCTACTCTGATGAAAGGCATTCCTAGGGCTCCAGGAAAGCAGCACGTCTGGAGGAAGGGACACTGAATCGGGAAGAAAAGAATTCTCTTGGGTTACAGGTCTGCTCTGTGACCACTTAATCATGCCAGATCTCAGTTCATTTGAGAAACAACCCTGACCCAAGTCATTCACCACAATGACTTGTGTTTAACACAGGTAACAGAAATGTGCCCTGCAAATTGTGAAACTAAGTGCGTTTATCTAAATTTGATTACATTCACAGAAAAATTCTGGTTTAAAAGACAAACCTTTAAAAAAAAATCAAATCCACAAGAAGCCAAACCAACCCGAAATATCCCTTCTTCACCGGACTAGACATGTCATTATGCTCCAAGCTACTAATATAAAGCCAAGCCTGCCTAGGCAAGAACAAAGCTGTTACATTTATTTTTATTCCTCTCCTCCTCTTCTCCATTCAAACAATACTGCTCATTTTGTAAGAACCAGAAGATGAGAGAAAAGTTGAGATCCACAAAAAATAGAATAACCTTCAGGGCTGAACCAAGGATAATACGTTAAGAAAAGAGTTGAAAACAAAAGCAATGATTTCGTTTCACATGCACATGCTTCACCTGCCCAGAATTTTGTTTTGCTGGAAACTTTCTAGCAAGATCAAAATCTCAGGAAATTCCAAACAAATGAAACTCTAAAGGCAAATTACTTAGGAAAAAGGATCTAACTTTAGAGACCCAAGCATGCTCCTGCCATTTTTATCCAGTTCTTTACTTTTATACAGGAGCACCAAACCAACCATAAAATCATATGCTAACAAGAGCTCTGCATCCTGCAAGTTGACAACTCTGGCTTTTAATAAATGCCTCTATTTCCTGTCAGCACTGGTCAGTCCCAGCTACCAAACCTATGAAGTTTCAATGAGGGAGACTCTCATACCGCTGACGTCTCTCATACTTGGCCAGCATGCTGGAACACAAGAACTAAGAAACCACAGGGAAATTGCCCCTCCAGAGTGGCATGGGCTGTGCACGGCCCCGAAGCAGGACCAGCTGAGGAAGACAAGGATGGGTTACAGATGAGACTTAGTTCCACTGAGTGTACACAGTAAGTCCCTGACATATGAACCTTCAAGCTGCGAACTTCCGAAGATGCGAACGTGCGTTTGCATGTCCAATCACGTAAGGCCTGAGTGAAACTGCAGCTTGCCCTCCGTCTCCTATTGCTGACGATCCTTCAGCTCTACCATCTTCCACTTCCTCTCCCTCCTCCAGTCAGTAACTCTTCTTGCCTTATCACTCAATGCCAGCCCCTATATGCCAGCTGTTGCATTGTACTACTGTACTTTTCAAGGTACTGTACTGTAAGATTAAAAATGTTTTCTTTATTTTTTGTGTTTGTTTTTTATGTATTATTTGTGTGGAAAGTATTATAAACCTATTACAGTACAGTACTATACAGCCGATTGTGTTAGTTGGTACCTAGGCTAACTCTGTTGGACTTACAAACAAATTGGACTTACGAATGTGCTCTCAGAACGGAACTCACTCGTATGTAGGGGACTTACTGTATATGTGTATATGTGTCTATCTATCTGGGATTAGGCCCACTGAAATGAAGTTCAGCTACGTTCAAGGCACTGGAGGGAGACACCAAGAATGACACACAGTTCCCGCTCAGAAGGGCTTCTAATTTCAATGAGAGAGGAGGTTGTTCCACACATAATATAAAGGGTGAGAGAGAAAACAAAATGTGTGCTAAGTTGATGGGGGGTCAGTAACACATGGTTTGCACAATACTATAAATTCAATGCCTCCCTATCAACCAGTTTCCAATTCATGAAGCCAAAGAGCATAGCTCATCTACTCATTCAGGAACTACCTATTGGGTACTTTTATATGCCAGGCACTATATTGGATCAAAGAGACAGAAATGACTCAGACAAAAACAATCCTGCCCCTTTTAAGATAGGTAACTTGGCAATAGGTAAGTAAACAGGCAACTACGGAACAATGAATATCCTTACAGTATAATCACAAAAGGTGCTATGAAAGTGCAAGTACAGGGGCCATGGGAAGACCTGTAAGAGGCACCTATCTGGGGAAATTTGAGAAAGCATCCTAAAAGAGGATGCCTAAGATGGACCTGGAAGGAAGAACAAGAACTAGTGAGGGATGGGCTTCCCTGGTGGCGCAGTGGTTGAGAGTCCGCCTGCCGATGCAGGGGACACGGGTTCGTGCCCCGGTCTGGGAAGATCCCACATGCCGCGGGGGCGGCTGGGCCCGTGAGCCATGGCCGCTGACCTTGCGCGCCCGGAGCCTGTGCTCCGCAGCGGGAGAGGCCACAGAGGTGAGAGGCCCACGTAACGCAAAAAAAAAAAAAAAAAGAACTAGTGAGGGAGAATGTTCCAGGCAGAGGAAACAGTATACGCAAAGGCCCTGTAGGAGACAGGGAGCCTTACATTTCAGGAACGAAAAGTGTTCTGGAAGCTACACCAGAGTACAAGAATGTCTATGAGCCCACTCTGAATTCAAAGGCTGTTACTACCTCTGGGTGAACAACTGAAACAGCCTAAGAAGAACAGAGTCAGATGAAAGTGGCAGCATAGGGAGACCCCCAGCAGATGAGCAGAGAAGCCCAAGAGTGAGACCTGGGACTAACTAGCTAGAAAAGGAGAATATATAAAAGGAAAGAAAAAGGAAAAGGGAGAGTTATGGAAACTGCGGTTAGAGAATATTCAAGAAGCAAATAGAGGTCGACCATGTTAAATGGTGTTATGATAAGGATGCAAAGAATCCATTGGCTTTAGCAACAAGAAAGCTAACAGTGACCCAATGAAGAATTATTTTAGTGGCGTGGCAGGGTGGAGCCTAGCTTCCCTCAGTCGAGGAGTGACTGGGAGGTGAACAATGGACGCAGTGACCTATTTATTTCAAACATTTCAGCTGGAGAGCAGTGACTAGAGGGGGAGTCGCAGCCGGAATAAGCCTGAAAATGTTTAAATGGTTCAAGAAAGATGGTAACATAGAGGGAGGGCTAAGGACACATACCTAAAAAGAAACACTAAGCTGTTGGTGCAAGACGCCTTGAACAGGTGGGATGGGAAGGTATGAAGAGCACAGATATAAGGCTGCCTTCGACAGGAACAAAGGCTCCTTTTTCCTTGTGAGAGAAATGAGGCAGAATGGATGACAGGCAAACTTCAGATCTGACAGCCAGGAGCTGAGGGAGACAGATCTGAGGTTACTGACCTGATTTCCTTCTAGTGGTTCAATCTGCAAAACCAGGAGATTTTTCTCCAGCAGCACCTACGGGCGTAGGTCCAAGAAGAGAAAAGCTGGTGGCTGGCCTGGTCCAGGTAGAGCTGGTCTGGTATGCTGATGGCAAGAAGATGGGCAGGGGCTTCCCTGGTGGCGCAGTGGTTAAGAATCCGCCTGCCAGTGCAGGGGACACGGGTTTGAGCCCTGGTCCGGGAAGATCCCACATGCCATGGAGCAACTAAGCCCGTGCACCACAACTGCTGAGGCTGCGCTCTAGAGCCCGCGAGCCACAACTACTGAGCCCGCGTGCCACAACTATTGAAGCCTGCGCGCCTAGAGCCTGTGCTCTGCAACAAGAGAAGCCACCGCAACAAAGAGTAGTGCCCGCTCGCCGCAACCAGACAAAGCCCGCACACAGCAACAAAGACCAAACGCAGCCAAAAATAAAAATAAATTAAATAAATTAAAAAAAAAAAAAAAGAAGATGGGCAGAAGGGCTACACGGGGATATTGGAGAGGCAGCATTTCAAGGGACTGACCGGCCGCATAAGAAGGGAAGGGAGGACTGGCGCTGGAAAGGAGCAGCTGGAAATCTGGCTGTAGGAGTAAACCCAGATGAGGGAAGTAACTGAGTGAGGGAGTGTGGAAGCACAGGAGGCTGTGACTGGAGAGTGAAAGGTCTGAGTCTAATGAGATGGCAAAGACAGAAAAGATCCCAAGGGCCAGGGTGTGCCCTATGGGAAGGAGACGGCAAAAGGAGAGGGACATGAAATTTCCAGGGGAGGAGGTGAGCATGGTGGATGGACTGCCCAAGGGAACACTGACGTGGCCCAGGGGCGACAGCAGCTGTAGAAAAGAGGAGACATTGCGAGCCAGGTAAATTAAGGGGAGAGGGAGGGATGCAGAGGGGCCCACTTAAAATATGACCAGCATAATACAGGCAAGTAATTAAACAATTCCCCCAAAGGCAATTTATTGACTGGGAATGCCTGCTGGAATCCTCTCTAAGATTCATACTCCCACCCCCAACACACGCACATCTACACCTCCCTCCAATCCTAAGACAAAGCATAATCAGTGAACCAGGGTCTTATCCAGAGTTTGGACTTCTATTAAGGATCTATTTTTATAATGCTTTCTTATTCACTTCCATCTTAAAAACGGTTGCTTCCCCCCTGCAATATTCTGTCCATTTAATAGCTATGTTTAGGGCTTCCCTGGTGGTGCAGTGGTTAAGAATCCGCCTGCTAATGCAGGGGACACAGGTTCGAGCCCTGGTCCGGGAAGATCCCACATGCCGCGGAGCAACTAAGCCTGTGCCCCATGACTACTGAGCCTGTGTGCCACGACTACTGAAGCCCACGCACCTAGAGCCTGTGCTCTGCAAAAAGAGAAGCCACCACAATGAGAAGCCTGTGCACCGCAACAAAGAGTAGCCTCTCGCTGCAACTAGAGAAAGCCCATGCGCAGCAACGAAGACCCAACGCAGCCAAAAATAAATTAAAAAAAAAAAAAGCTATGTTTAGTGACTCTGTTGAGAGGCCTGTGAACTCTTGTTTTTCTACTCCATACATCTATTTCTGCTATGGATGTTCTATAGTATCCATTCAGTGACATGTAAATGACTCCAAAATAAAACCGGAAGGAGGAAAAACAAAAACAGAAGCCACATTGAAACATCCTCCTTCACCAGTGAAGGAAAAATAGTCAAAGCTTCTTTTACTCTACTTTGTCCTCCATTGATAAGAAAATCTCTTCCCTTTTCAAATCTGTAATGACTAGTAATCAACAATTATTCTTTAAAATATCGAATCCAGTACTACTTCCACACATGATCTTCAAAACCAGAATTAGAAAAGGGAAAAAAGAAGTCACACAACCTTAATGGTTTGCAGATATCCAAGTCTGACTGCTCCGACACAGCAAGGAACGAGTTTAGTAAGTATGTGAACGGAAAACAGGCAGCGATCAGCAACTCATTCAGAATTACTCAAGATGATAAGTTTTGTGTTTAAATCACAAAGTCACAGAATATGTAATCATAACCAAAAATGTTAAAATGCCTAAAAATTAAAGCCTATCAGTTAGTCATTTAAAACTAGGATAAATTATCAGTAAACTTAAGTTATTTTACAAGGTACTTGACTTGAAAGACTCACTCGAACAAAGCCGTCTATGTATAGAGAACTGCTAATGAACAGACCACATAATGGGATAAGCCAGCTAACACCATTAAAAATATCCTTTAAAATTCACAATGAATAAATGAGACCTTTCTTCTTATAGTGTCATCTGCAAATCAGGGGGATAGCCACATATTTTCCATTTGTACTTACTGAGTCAGGCTTATACTTAAACTCTTTATAAAAAACATTTTGTGTCATAAAAGATAATTCTGCTTTTTGTACCGACTGAAGAGTATCTGCATAAATACCTGGATAATAAAAATAAAACTATTTATATAAAAGCTATCACTTCATTGCAATCAATACTGTACTACCTGCCTACTAAGTGTAACGCACTGTCCGTTAACACCATTAACGCACAGACAATAACACAAACATCATCCTGCCAGAGAAGACACCTACACAGGTGACCACTACACGGCGGCAACATGAGGTCAATGACATGCTGTAGCCTTCACTAAGCCACTCTATTAGAAGGATTCTGAGGCCATTATCACAGTCAAGGTGAGAAGTAATGGCAAGGGAGAGAGGAAAAAAATATATATTAAGAGAAAGAGAGACAATGCATATGAATTGTGGAGGGGCAAGGGGTGGATGGGAGGCGGAGGGTTAAGAACAAAGAGGAAGAAAGTTAAATATGCTCCCATGCTTTCAAGCTTAGGTAATTTAACACTTAACATGAACAGAGAAGGGCAAGGAGGCCTGAACCCAGATTAGGGGACTAGAGAACATAAGGGGCTCACTCCTGCCTGCCCTTGGAATCTCCACTTAGATATTACTTTTATAGACTATCTTTACCTGACAGGTCTTCCGCTTGCTTTTCCTTCTCCCAAATGCCTCTTCCTCAGTGTCTGCAAGTACCCAGGCCTACGCCTATGAGAGCTCTCATCACTCTGAACTGGGACTGTCTCTACCCAACCCCTTTGCTGGCTGCACTGTTAAGCTTCTTAACAGCAAGGACCAACTGTGTCTTTCTTGCTCACCGCTTACCCTCACTGCCTACGAGAGCCCGGGCCCTAGCTCATGAACCTGAATGAGTGAACGGACTCTGCCTGAAAGGAGCTTACCATTGCAGAGCAGAAGAGGAAATAAAGGGGGAGATGAAAAGCTTCATGGAGAAATTGATCTCCAGTTATTGATTTTAATTTCATATATACAAAAAAGTATTAAATGGCCAATGCCATCATGTCACACAGTTCAGGAGTGCTAAAACACTGAGTTGGTTTTGTCCTCCTGGGATTCAGCTTTAGGAGGGGAAAAGGTACAAAACTCAGAACAAGGATCCTGATTGTTTTATAATGGTAAAGAATCTTCCCTATCTATTGCTTGTTCTAATTTGTCATATATAATATACCTCTATGGAAGAAGAGATGTTCAAGAGGGATCAAAGGAATAGCATCTCCTACAATATAACACGTACTTCTGTTGCTAAACAGGGACAGCAACCTTTCACACATATTCTTTGTAACATATATACATACATATATATATTTTCCCCCCAATCATGGCTATCATTGATTTCATCCCTTGATAGAGGGGATAAGGTGGAGAAGCCATCTAATCATGAACTGAGACACATGACAAATGGTATCATTCCTATAACCAGGTCACAAAGCAGGTCATTAAAAACACTACTTCTTAGATTTTTCAGTGCAAACGTATTTGAGCAAAAGTCATTCTTCTTGTCAAGTCCCATATTGACCGTCCAATTTAATTTTCAAGTTGGTCATCAAAAATAGTTCGTGGAAATAACTGAACATGGGACAAAAATACAGTCACACTCAGTTGCTCGAGGTGGAAAAAGATGGTGGCAGCTTCCAACTTCCTCAAAATAGCAGAAAGGGGATAAGGATGACAAGGGAAGGGGGAAGGGCAGAAAGGAAAGAAGCACCTGGCTAATGATTTTATCCCGGATTTTAATGTCAAGGGCACTCCCTCCTCAGGCATTTTCACACTAGCCACCATATCTCCAGCTAGTCTTCCTTTGCTTTGATTTTATCTAATGATAGTACACCAACTACTTACAAGCCTAAACGTCTTTTTAAAATCACCTTAATTCTAATGCTAATAAACAATTCCAAGAAAAAATCCCAGTCTGGAGTAGAGGCTACAAACTCAAGTGCGTCCAATGGCTGGGTAGATCATATGAGCGAGGACAGGGGGACCCGCTGGGGAGAAGAATACACACGTGCCCCTCAGATCAGCAGACCACTGCCACGGTGGGCTCAGGCCGTGCGACCTTCAGATTTTTCAAGAGAAGCCAGAAATCCAGATTTGTATGTGATTTCTCCTGATTTATCAATAATGACAAAAGTTTAAACTCCTCTTTTTTTTTTTAAAGCACTGTGTGGACCAAGCAAAACATAACTGGGTGGCCAACTTGTGACATCTAGGTAAGAGGTCAGAAATATGGGCAAGGGTCAAAATCTACAAACTCTCTCTTCCTGTGTGCTAATCAACCAGGAAGCGAAGCACAATTCCTTGTCCCTGCAGTTGTGTATCAGTGTGAGCACGGCCACAGTGCCGTTGTAAAGCTGGGTCCAGGACATGGGAGACCTCAGGCAAAGAAGAACATGGAGGCTCTGACACCTAATTATCCTCCCAAAACATTTCCTGCTATTAAAGACCAATTTATGGTGTGTAATAAATGGTACTGCATGTAAAGCACTTTGCGCAGTGCCTGGGGCACATAACAGAATTCAATAAAAGTTAGCTGTTATTGGGTTTTATTATGAATGAGGGTAGAACATGGATCAGACTGTGCCTTTCTCCCTTGAATGGGAGATTTTAGTCCAATTACAAAACCCAATAATCCTCTTTAGACACGAGAAGAATTTCAAAGGAAACTGCATTCATCAATGTGGCATTCAGTCATTTTATAAAATAATGGATTTATGCCCACACAGGGTGTTTTATTCTTTTTAAGGACATAATGGATTTTTAAAGTTTTGATTTGAGTTAATATGAAAATTTAAAGTTCTGTCTCACTTTTAGATAAGGGGGATCATGGAACATATATGGCTACCAAATCTAGCATGAGTGGGACGTGAAGCCCCCATTTCTCCAGCAAAGTTGCCCCAGTCTCCTGGCTCCTCGTGTGACCACGTAGGTGTAGGATGTTAGATTCCAGTCATGTTGTAAGGCTATCTGGTCTAATCACCACATTTTACAGATCCTGAATGTTACCACCTTCAAGGTCCCACAACAGTCGAAGGCAGACCCAGAACCCAAACCCTGTCCTCTTCTTCCATCACCTCACAAGTCCCTGGGTGGGGATGTATGTTCGGGGGAGTTGGTTAAGGGTGGGTAGCAGGGCAGCCTGGGACTAAAGCCTTGAGACAAAGACCCAGCCTTTATGAGTAAAAGGCTCTATCAACTAAGGGGACAGGGTGGGGAAGGTTTCCTATATGCAGCCAATCAAAGCCTTGCTTCAGTACGTCTCAGGGTCAGTCAGACTCTTTTAAAAATCCTCTAGTATCAATCATACCCTTTTAGCCACTGGCTTACAGCAAGAGTTCCAAGCCTCTATGAAAGAATCTAATTTACTTGCTGGAAAAGTAGAGACATCACTAAGCAAAGGAATCAATGATTTTTAAAAGAATGTTACTATGTTTCAAAGTGTCCAACTACCAAAGTACTGAGAAAATATTTTTTTGAAATGTAGCCAAGTGTAGAATATAAACTAAGTCCTACATTCAAAATTTGTCTTTCTAGAAAGCAAATGTCAAAGGATATAAAGCAAGCTGTGAACAAGAGACTAAAATTAGCTCAAACCACAAATAACCTAACATACTTATCACTTCCTTATGATCAACCTACAAAAATCAAACATTAAAAGCATTTACAAAACTAAAGGTGTGATGCCAATTTAATCCTTTAACTTCAGCTGTATCCTTTCTTCCTTCTGGCATGTAAACATTACCAAAGAATGACATTTTATTAATTTGAAGGCAAGTACAAGGGAAACCATTAGAGCTAAGTTTTGCCCTGTAAATAAAATAGCATGTACCATGCAGTTCTTAAGTGGTTAGAATGGTAACCACCTCCTCAAACTGAGGATAGGAAATTTCAGATGATGGACCACACCCATCTCCAAATGCGCTTCTCACAGAGAGCTAGGGACATACCAGACTCCTACTTCAGACCAAAGCTTGCCTCCATCTCCTCAAGCCGTTTATTTCCTACTTCCAAAAGCAACATCTTCCAATGAACAAAGGCTGTTGGGAAACACAAAAGTTTTTGTCATAAAGTAGTGGAACATGTTGCAAAAGGAAGCTTAGTTGACAAATGGGGGTTCATGCAAAAAAAAAAAGGTCCTAGTTTGTTAATCTTCAACTACTTTTACCATGATTCTCTCTGCGTGATGACTACATTTTTGATAAGTTTTCTGGGGAAACTTCAAGCTCAAAAAGGATGGAAACGAGTGGTTAAGAAACGATGAGTATAAAACCTACCAACTGCTACTGTGCACTCTTCAATACTAAAACTCTAAAAAGCATTCCTATCAGTAAGCAGAAAAACAAGGGACAGTAGCAGACCTGGGTACTATGACAAGAACAAATGAAATAAAATACTGCTAATGACACTAATATTCCTGGGATATATTAAGAAAAACTGTTAGTGGGACATGAAGGAATATTTAAATACACTTAGAAATGGTACCATGATAGGTACATAAAGGACCCATTAAAACGCAGCACATCATGGGTATGTGGATTCTCAAGGATGGTTCATGGGAGATGTGGACCAGCTAACCCTCAATCATGGCCATATCACCCGGTGTACTGGGGATTGCTCCAGAAATGTGGCTTTGTGCCTGTCAACCTGATGTGGCTTAATGCAACTTCCTGATATTGCACCACTCTGCTTCATCCCCTCACCCCACCTCCGAGGATGATCCAAAAGACCCTGGCAACTGGGAGGTGGTATCCAGATGGTGGAGAACAATAATGGCAATGCTCTTAACTCTAAGATGCTGTCAAAATAACGTTCTGAATCAGGGTAAAAATAAAGCAAAACAACAAGAACAACAAAAAACACAAAACAAAGTATCCTCCCTCTGAAAGACCCCTGAATATCTTCTTAGAGGCCTCTTTTCTCTGTGCAAAAGTGAGCCACACAAATATTTATGACGCTGTTAGGCATACTTTGCCTTTATTCTTGTAGAAGCAAACTCAGCCCTGACTATTTGAATAGTGAAGCAATACAAAATCTAAAAGAGATAAATATAACAGTGACAAATGTTTAAGTACCGAGGGAATTTAAAGCTAATTTACCGTATTATGCTAAATGCAGCTTGCCTATTTGTTCTCTTGAGTGAAGTTATATTCAGAAGTGATTTCATGCGCAGACATTTTTAAGTAACCCCCTGTTCTTTGGAGGATTCCAACTACTTGGAGTAATTACTTGATGTTCACCTTCCTGTAAGCAATTCACAATATTGTATAATTCTCTGAGTAATCAGTACTCATCAGAATAAAAACTAGCTAAGCTGTTCCCTGGAACTTAGCGTGGCATTTTTTTAAATGAGATTCTTCAAAACGAAGAGATGCACCAGTAACGAAGCCATTAGGTCAGAAAAAAAAAAAGTCGGGGGAAAAATGTTTCATAACAGTAACAGAGATAATAAGGGAGTTTTCCTTCTCTAATCACTAACGAATAAATTTAAAAAACACAGTTTTGGAAACCTAGTTTTGCTACGCTCATCTTATCTCTGCAAGTGGTGTCGCTTGCCCACAAAAGCCACAAACACAGCCGAGGCTTTTCCTTCTTCATCTGTAAAAGAAAACGTGCCTCAATCAGTCTTTGGGAAGAAAGCTCTGCAAGTAAAAGAGAAAGAAGCCTAGGACACAAGTCCACTCGAGCCCAAAGGTTTGCCTCAACAAGCAGTTAACCCTCAATAAGAACTCAGAATTTCATGGCACACTACTAGATTAAGAGTAGTAGGGAATATGTACATTTTCCAGAGAAAAATATGGACCTTAAGTGTCCCTTTGCTAAGAAGCCACGTTTATTTTGTGATTCCATGCTGTAGAACTTCTTAAGCACCAATTCTATCTAATTACCACGGGGTATCCGTAAAACTTTACAAACAGCGTTGGTAGAATCATAAGCATTCAAAACTGCAAATTGAATCAGGTCACAAATTTAAAAAAACAAAAAACTGAAAATCATTTATCAGTAGTTATTTTTGTCTGCAGTGTGACTTGTACTACATTCCGAAGATCAACTGATTTGGGGGGGGGGGCTTGACTTTTCTTTGGCTATTTATTTTGGGGGAAAAAAATCTTCCACGGGAAATGGTCTTGTTCCTAGCTTTCAGATATTCAAAGTTTACAAAACTGTCAGTAAGACCCTTGTGATACGTCAAGCTGCCTTGAGGAAGGAGAGGGCAGCAGCTAGGAAACTATGAAGCCCACTTCTGCAAAGTGAAGCATTATTTCTAAAATGCTGGAGCCTTAGGTACTTTCTTCTCAAACACGGCAGCTGTGTATACTATCCTGCTCTTCAAATGAGGTTTAGACCAGATGTTGGTTTCTTTCTAAAATTACAACATAAAGGGCAGCTACTCTTTGTGTACCTAGCTGGGGTTGAATCTTTCGTAAATTCTCGAGAATCAGTTCCTCTATCTTTACAGGAAAAACCACCCAATTGCTACTCAGAGAAAAACTGCAAGCATAACTCATATGTCAGTGCCACTCGTTTTCCCACATTACTAAACCAAATGAACCCAACTTATTAAAAATGTTCAATACCTCTTGGGAAAAAAAAGATTCAATTCTTTTGAATCTTTAACTATAGTCACAAAACTCTTACACATTTTTGAGCCTAACTGTACCCACCGACACCCACGCACCTTACAAAATTGAGTAACCACAGCAGTGGTTACAAGGATTACTTCAGGAACATCAAACTCTCTTTGTGAGCGCATTAAAGACTTTCATTACTTGACGAGAACTTAGTGATCAGTTAGTCAAGGATCATTTTTACACAGGAAGGGACTGAAGCCAAAGAAAGGAAGGGACCCATTCAGCCTAGTTAGTGTTAGAGCTAACTAGAGAAAAAGCAAAAGATTAAGTTACTCTCTTGGCCAGAAGGGTGATCTGATCAAGGCCAAAAATGTTTGCCTTTACCATTTATACTCTGAAAAGAAATCACAGGTTTTATAAGGGTTGTTACTTTATGGAGAACCATATTTTTAATCCCACAGTCAAAAAATATTTTACAAACCAGCTACATACAAAGCCCTTCTAGGAGGCATGTGAGAACAAGTCAAGAGTGATGAGAACAGAGTAATTCAATAATTCTTAGAGAGACAGATAGATCACCTCCAAGTTTCCTATTAAGTTCGCCTCAGGCCAAGTACAAATTTGTTGTTAAATTTAAAGTTCCTGTGAAATAAACTGAGTTTGCTACTGGGTAAGCATCCAAGCTTTTCTTCCAAGCCACCACAGCAGGCAATACCAAACTGCCTCATCAAGCCCTGGCTCAAATTGTACTGGTTTTCTCTGAGAGTGGCCTCTGCTATTAGTACTAATGCAGGCTAATCTTTTTGTGTCTACCATTCCTCCTCCCCCAGAATGGGAGTTGGGAACTGTGACTTGTCTTTCTAATGTAAGGGCCTGGGGCAAAGTGCTGACAATCAATTCAACCCCAACATTTCTTAGGCACTTTGTGTGCGGTGCAGAGGACACCAAGATGAATGAGAAATATGGAAGAGGTGACTTCCATAGTTTGGACCCTACAGTAGATGGACCCGGATACAAAGGAACAGCTCCATGAGAGCAGGGCTTTAAAAGAGATAGGTATGAAAGTGTATGTAAGCACACAAGTGAGAGAGCCAAAATCTAGTGCAAGGGGGCACACATTTGAGCTGGGAGGCGCAAGCCAGAATGAGTGGGAAAGGCAGCCTAAACAAAGTGTTGAGCTAAAGTACAGAGGAATGAAAAGAGAAGGATGAGTCTGGAGAACACTGCACCTTCTAGTGTGGCTAGAATAAAAGGTACACAGGAGGGGATGGCTGGAACCTGGCTGCCATGCCAAGGAGCTTGGACCTTACACATAAATGAAAGCATAGAAGTAAACAGAGGAGTGACAGACTCAGGTCTGTTTTTAACACAATTACTCTAGTGATAATGTGAAGAATATACACAGTGGGGCAGGGGGGAGATGTGGAGAGATTGTTGAGGGACCTTATTAATATGCTTCTGGTCTCACCAATTTCTGTAATGTGAAACCAGAAATGACAGCAGGATTATAAGCAAAATTTGAGAACCTAGACCACTGGGATGGTAGGAAGGACATTATAGTGACCAATCAATGAGATGTGGTAGAGGGAATCAAGAACCATTCCAAAGTCCCCAGCACTCCTGGATATTCAAAACATGCACCAAATGACTGGTACCAAACTACATTGTCTTGGACACAATGACCCTGCTGGACTTCCCCTTTTCCTAAACATGGGCAGTACAAAGAAACATGCCCAGACTATTTGTAGTCAGTATTAGTTGGTTACCATGAACAAATTAACACAAACACTGTAGGGAGGGACGCCAGCTTGTGCAAAATACACATGAGCTCAGGCTGGCTTATGAAAAAGTACCTGCAATTAAAAGCACAGCATAAGACAAAAACAGTCAAAAGGATTCTGCCATCTAAAAGATCAGAAAATAGACAACTCAAAAAAAAGAGAAAAGGGAAAAAAGAAAAGGCACAGTTATTTCAGTAGTTAAGAGTCTGACAAAACCCCTACAGGAAATTTTAAAATTTATTTCTATCATGAAATTCAGTATACATTCAATTACACTACCCAATACCAGGCATTTTTAAAATAGGTTTGGGGGAGCTATTCGTGCTAAAATGCAAAATGCAGGGACTTCCCTGGCAGTCCAGTGGTTAAGACTCCATGCTTCCAATGCAGGGGGGCATGGGTTCGATCCCTGGTAGGGGAACTAAGATCCCGCATGCAGCGCAGCGCAGCCAAAAAAAAAAAAGCAAAATGCACTGGAGGGGCCTTGGAGCCCAATGGTAGATAACTGGCAACCGAAAATCATCTGCATTACCATTACCCCCAGCTGACTCTTCAGAACCATCTGATATAGTTTATGATGTACTTCCAAAAGAACCAAAGTATTCCTATAAATATGCCGGTGATGTCAAACAAATAATGATAGCAAAAAGTTCTTCCCTCCACTATTTCTACTTGTGCCCCCAGTTAATCTGAGTCCAGACAATTACAAACGTCTTTGCACCATTTCCAAAGTGGTGATCAGACACCTAAATTTAGTTCACTCAAACCAGGGCTACACAAGAACATTTAGATCTAATGGGTCACTCAAGATGACTAGAGCTTCCCATCCTCTCCATGTCACTTCCGTTTGTCTTTCTTTTTTTTAAGTGAAGTGAGCCATAGTGTATAGATCTTTCTCCTCTGCACAAAACACAGTTTTTCTCTGAAGGGAACAGTATTTATATAAAAATTACTGGGAAATTTTAATATTCATCTTGGACTGTAACAAAATAAGCTGTATACAGCAGTAAGGAATTTTAGTGAATTATTGTTATAACATGGTTTTAACCTAGTCAGGCATTAGATCGTATTTCATAATGAAAGCAGCTATAAAAACAAATGTCAATTGGAAGCGTGGCCCGTATTACAAAGCCTGCCTCTAACATAGAATAAATCTTGCCTTCAAGTCACAAGCTATTGTTGCAATCTCCTTTATCTGAAACAATCAAATCATTCATACTGAAAATTAGTGAACAGTGTCAGAGAATCAAAGAATTAGAGACGAGAGAAATGGCGAAACACCTGACCCAAACCTTACACTACAAATGGAGGGTAGTTTTTCCTATTTTCATTCATTCAAGCCCTCTCTTCTCTCATTCTAGCTCCAAAAACCAATCCCTTTGCCCTATCTGTGTTCTCTCTTCTCTTTTGGGCACTCCAGGCTTGCTAAGTATTACTTCCACTTTTCAAACCAGACATACAATCATTTAAATGATAGAAAACAATTTTTTAAAGCCATCTACACATGCTATCAAAGCTGACTTTTTATAGACCTAAATGCTTATTAGTATCTATGCTATCTATTAGCATTAACAACTATATAAACAGTTACGCTCACTTTATCAAATTGAGCTAGGAGAGAATCTTCCCCTGAAACATTTGTTTTCTAAGCCGCCTCAATCCTCGGCATTCAAAAGTCTGCTTCGTCCTTTGTTCTTTTCCCAATTGTTTCCAAGTTTTTACATCTTTTTGTTCTAGTTAGAAGTTAGTATAGTGAGAAATAACTGCACTGCTTTGTTTACAAAATGTTAAGCAAAAATTACATATTATTTAAAAAATCACAATAGACTAAGCAAGCTCAAAATGACTCTGTATAAGGCTGCCTTCATTGTGACGGGCTACAAAATATTAATTTTTTTAACTTCCATTTTCTACCCACCATAAACACATTTCTTTGAATTCCTGAAAAATAATGGTTTTCGTAAATTGACACACACTTTGGAAAATCTGCCACTTTAGACTCAAGGTCATTTGAACTCTACATTTTTTAAAAAATGCCAGAGTTTGCCACTTTTAACATCAAGAAGGAAAAGAGCGTCTGATTCAGATTTTGTAAAAGAAAAATATCTGTACTGCAGAGGTGAGAAAGCCCACAGTGGATAATTCTCTAAGATAAAAGAAACCGCCTCTAGAAATGTGGCAATCGATTAAGCATCTAGAGAAATCTCAACATACAGCAATCTCCACCAACTCCTGGGGTTCCAAGGTGGTAGACAAACATAAGAACAATGAGGGAAATTAACTGAAGACCATGCTGCATGCTGGTGACTTGCTTAACATAGTTTTTACAGTGCTTGGGTGAAAGGTCTCCCACTCCTCCCTAAAACTGTAAGTAATCAAATTCAAACAAGGACTTTTTATAATATGAATTTGCTGTTGCCAACTGAGTCAGCTTCAGTATAAAAGATTCTCCCCAGTACCTCCTGGAGGCCACCCCTACTTGTGATGGGGTATATCATTATCAACTCCAACACTTCAGACCAAGAATTTTTTCAAAGACCACTTTAGACTCCACTGTATTCAATCTGATGCAGAAAATTTGTCTACACATTCTCAAAGTCACTAGTGGGATTCATTCAATTAACTCAGAGAGACTAGACACGGAATACAAATTTTATATATTGATCGATCATACTTATACAGATTAGAGTTGTTATAAACATTAGTCTATCAGAAGCTAATATACATTACAGTGCAAGTAAAAAGAATCCTGTCAAATAAGCTTGATGAAAATCCACATGAAACCAAGCCTGCCAAAAAAAGGCTTTTGTTAGTCAAGCATACCAAAGAACTACTTAAAGCTTTTTTCCTTTTTAAGTGGAGCTCAAAATAGATTTTAATACTACCAGCTGATGGATCTCACAATTTGCCTTTTGAGCCTATAAGCCGAAAACAGCCTTCTCCCTTTACACAAGTAACAACATCTCTCTATTCTGTACGTTGTTTATTTAAAATACCGAGTGTGGTTTTGGTTAATCCTCACAACCCCCGCGATGACATTTAATCGGGAGCACATATTTTCTTCAGAGGATTTAGCTCTTGTGAAAGCAGACCTCTTCATTTTTTTAATCTGATGATGTAGAGATACGTGAGAGACCCTACCTTCCGAACTTTCTATTTATGAATCACCATAACCCACAAGGAGATGAGGACCGGGAAGACACCATCATCTCAACCATGACCAAAGGATAAGATGCTCATCGAGAGAAAGATGCTATTTTAGAGAGAGTAAAAACGTCAACCTCCCCTGTTGCCTGCCTGACACGGGGTAACATTCTGGCCCCAGTGGAGTGGGTACTCCAGACCTCCTGGCTGGAAAGCTCTTTTTAGCCTGCTACTCTCAGGGCTTAGCTCACAGAGCAAGTATCTCTTCCTCTGACAGATCTTCCCTGATCCCCTTCTCTGAGGCAGGCATCTTCCCTGAAATCACTCTCTACCCCGTTATGTTTTGTTTTCTTCATAGCACTTGTCCCCATCTGAAATTGTCTGCTTATGTGTTGGACTGCCCTATTCGACCCTAAGCTCACGGGGGATAGCATCTTGCCTGTCTTGTTCAGCAAACATTACCTCCAGCGCCTCAGCAGCGCCTAGCACGGAAGAGGCACGTCAATTCAGATCCATTAAATGAATGAACAGGAAGGGGGAAGGGACTGTCATCCTTGGGACTCGACGCACAGAGACCAGGAGAAAGGAAATGTAAAGGAGGGAGGGGGGAGTAACCCTTTCCCCCGGGGAGACAAAGGAAGACAGCCTGGGGTGGTCCAGTCTAGAAAGGAAGTAGTGGGGGGGTTCTATCCACCCCAGGGGACAAAGAGTGGACAAGCAGGGGGTCGGGGTGCGAGGCTTCGCGCTGAGAGCAGAGACTGGCGGCTTCCAGGCTTGAGAGGTCACCCGGGCTGGAGGATGTGAGGTAGGTGGGGGATCAAAGGGGACTGCGAGGCCGGGGAGAGACGCAGGCCCACCCGGGGGACAAAGAGAGAGGCGACTGGCCTCTGCCGCCGTCGGATCGAATCCTCACGGAGCAGGGCCCAGGCGGAGGGAGGGACCCAGAGGGAGAGCGGGGCCTGGGGGTCTGAGGGGAAGGTTCGCTAGGCCTAAGCGAAGGGCCTGCCGCGCTCTGGGGCGCTCCCGCACCTGGTAAATGGCCGCCCAGCTCCCAGCCTTGTCGATCTGCTCGAACTCCTTTTCCATCTCCATGGCGGGCCAGGGGGGCTGCTGCGCCTCCTCCTCGGCCCACTGTGCCTTCTGCCGCTCTAGGCCGCGTCGCGCTCTCCGCACTTAGTCCCGCTGCAAGCCGCGACTCTCGCCGCTACCGCCGCCCTAGCCTCCGCTGTTTCTTCATGTCAACCCGGCAGCCGGAAGTACGCACCGCGCTGCCGCGGGCTCCGCCCCTCAAGCGGAAGGACCAATCAGCGCTCAGGAATGTCGGCTAGCAGTTCCGCGGGGCGGAGCCGGGGGAGGTGCTGGGGGAAGACATCTTGCAGCGTGCCCTTCCTCCTCCCCTCCCATCCCGGTCTACGGGCTTGGGCGTGGCGCGCGCCCGTTGCCTAGGCGACCCCGGGAGCCCCGCCCACGGCGCGTGGGTTTGCCGGGGTGCCATCGATCTTGAATTCAAGCATCGACGCGGTCCGTTGAGTCACAGAGTGACCTTGAAGCAGTCATGCATCTTTCTTGCAGCGCCAGGGCCCAGGCCTCAGTGCTCCAAGGGGGGGGCGGGGGTGGGGTTACATGCTCCCCTTCTAGGCTCCCGCCTCTGGCCAGATGTCCGCCCTTTTTTCGTGAAACTTAAGAGCTTCATGATTTACCAGGCTGCTGGGGAAGGCCCACTACTCTCTGAATATACTTTGCGTTTGGGGTCTCCTATCCTGGGCACTGCAGAAATGAATGGATTGGGGTCTTGGAATGATTTTTAATATTTCTCAAAATAGCAAGGAAGTCCTGCTCAGAATGGACTCAGTGGAGCACAAATTCCATGGTGCATTAGTGTTGAATAATGGCAGATTTCTGGGCCGACTTCCAAAGGATTCGGATACAGGAATCTGTATTTTTTACCAGCAACCCCAGCTAATTCTATACCTGTGGTCCTTGGAGCACACATGAGAAGGGCTGGTCAGGTGGTTTTCCTGCAGGTTGTACTTTAAGCCATTCACTTTTGGGTCGGGCACATTATATGAAGATTGTGAACTCCATGGGGTCAGAGACCCTAGAGGACAGAATCATCTCTGTTCACTCTTCCCATCTCAAGCCTACCCAGAGCAGCGGTGTTGAATTCCAGCTCATTCCTTGAGTGCTTGTGGCAGGCACTGTGCCTGGCATTCCAAGTACATTTTCTCATTTAATCTCTACAACAACCCTACAATATAGGCACTTTTATTATTCCCATTTTATAGATGAGGAAACTGAGGCACAGAGAGGCAAAATCACTTGTCCAGAGTACCTTTGCACATTGGTATGGAAGCCAGGATTCTAACCAGTCTTCAGGGGAGTGCTCACTTTGGAGACAGGCTGCCTGAGTCCAAATTCCAGCTCTACTAAATACTAGCTGCGCAACCTTGGGCAAATTACCTAACCCCTCTCTGCCTCTGTTCCCTCTTTTGTAAAATGAAGATAATGAAAGTACCCACCTCATAGGGTGGTGTGAAGATTGAAAGAGTATATATAATGCTTTTAGTCTAATGAGTGGATCAATAAATATGAGCCCCCATTATTATATACCTTCAAATAATAGCAAATGGGAGGTAAAGCCTTGTTGAATAAATGCAATTGGTTTGATAGACAATGTCTTTAGAAACTGAGTATTCCATGGAGGGGGAAATTAACAAAAGATGCCCCTTCGGGTGAAAAGTTTGGGAACCCTACACTTGGAAGCTGCCTAGTATAAGTCTTAGCCATTTAAGTGACTCTCCAGGTTCGTGTACTCTTCCTGCCCTTGTTTCTTTGAGTGCTAGTTTATCTGGAACTCACAGAACTCAGAGCTCCTTGTTGGGGGGGACAGAACAAGGCTGGTTCATTCTTCTCACTGCGGGCTGACCTAAGTAAGTAAATAAATCAAATGCCCATCTGGAGCCCAAGTAGCCCTCATGCCTGCAGGGAGTACCACCCAGTGACTGGAGCGGCCTTTGAGTGGGGCCACTGCTATGCACAGGATCTTGATGAAGGAGTGGAGGTGGGTGTGTGCGTGCAGAGTCCACGTGTGTTTAGTGGATGTATTAGTTACCTAGGGTGGCCGTAACAAATTACCACAAATGTGGTGGCTTCAAGCAACAGAAATATATTTTTGAACAGTTCTGGAGGCCAGATGTCTGAAGTCAATGTGTTGACAGGGCCACACACCCTCTGAAGTCTCTAGGGCAGAATCCTTCCTTGCCTCTTCCAGTTCCTGGTGACTTCAATTGTTCCTCAGCTTGCGGCAGCATAAATGCAGTCTGTGTCCGTCTTTAAGTGGTTTTTCTCCTCTGTCTCCTCTTCCAGCTGTCTAATCTCCCTCGGCCTCACTCTTTCAAGAATACCTGTCATTGGATCTAGGACCCACTCTAATCCAGGAGGATTTTGTATTGCCAGGTAATCCAAGATGATCTCATTTTGAGATCCTTAAATTAATTACATCTGCAAAGACCATTTTTCTGAATAAGGTTATATTCCAGGTTCTGTGGGTTAGGACTTGGACATATCTTTTTTGAGATATGTCCCCCACTCAACCTACCACAGTGGCAGAGGGTGAAACTTTGTCACAATATTGGTCCTGAATGAAACCCCTAATTTCAGGTATCAGCTTATTACTATTATATCCGTTCTTCACATAGCAGCAGCCAGAGAGAGCTTTTAATTTTTGGATCATGAAACTCTTGTAGGTAAAACCCTCCAGTAGTTTCCCATCCTTCTTAGAGTGAAACCCAAATAAGTCCTAACCCTGGCCCACCTCCCCGACCTTTCTCCTTTTCTTGTACTCTAGACCAATCCTCTAATTCATTGAATGAGCTTCTACCTCAGGACCTTTGCACCAACTGTTCCTGCTGCCTGGACCACTCTTCCTGCAGATCCTGTCACCCTTCAAGTCTCAGGTCAACTGTTACCTCTGCAGATAGGTCTCTGACCACAGTCTCTAAAATAGCCCCCAGTCACTTTCTACCGGTGACCTTGTTTTTTGCAAGGTCATCTTGCAAGGTCATGCCATCTCTAAGCCAATATTTGCATCACAGTGCTCATCTCTAAAATCTCCCTCTCTATTTGTTGGCTTGTTTCCTTTTCCTGCCCCCCACTATAGTGTTCCAGGAGGGTAGGGACCTCGACTTCTTGTCTGTGTCCCAAGCACCTGATATTGCATTGGGAGGAGGGACTTGAGGTGCTGGAATCTTCCATGGCTCTCTAAGGCTTGGCTTTCATCTGTCACGCTCTACCAGTTCTCTGCCAAGTCCTGGCCTAGAACCAGCCAAGCCTTGGTATCCCCCAGAGCTGTGATGGTGGTGATTGGGAATCTTTTAGTGATGACTGGTTAGAAAATAAACAAATGGCCATGTGTCATGATAACTGAAACCTTTTCTTGGCAGGCCTGCCTGAGGAATGGTCTCAGGTGGTTTCTTGGACCTTTCCTTCACAGATTCGGCTAATGGAGCAAATCAATGACCCATTAAACTTTTTTAAATGCCCTAAAGAGTTGTCAGTAGAGAAGGATGGCTGTTTACCAAGGCTCCAATGGATCACTGACTCCTAACTTAGCAGTGTTGGCAAGCTTCCTGGTAAAAATCCAGCCTGGTCTTTTTTTCTGGGAGGTAGACCAGTGTTAAGAGCTTGGAATTCAGAGAGAGACCAAAGTAGTCTCTGATGAGACGTCACTTCCTCGGAGAGGCCCCTTCTGATGCCCCCTAATAAACAGTTCCATGAGTCTGTATCCTTTTTCCTTCTTAGAACTTATCAGGCATTTGAGGACATATTTTCCCCCTACTCTTACCATGTAGTATTATGTCATGCATTTGTTTTATGTGTTATCATCCATCTCTACCACTAAATGTAAACTTCATGAAGAAAAGATATTAAGTCGATTTGGTTCAATGCCATCTTCCTTGAGCTACAGGTCATTCCCAGATGGGCCACAAGTCCTTGGAAGATTCCAGAAATCAAGATGACAGGGCTTTTTTCTACCTCATAGACTCAGACCTCCAGGGTCCTCGGGGTCATCCAGCTCGCTCTGTCTACCAGTGAGGACACATAGCCAGGAAAGGAAGTGGCCCTTCCCTCTGAGATTCACAGCTGCTCTCCTAAAGAAGTTTGGGCACCTTGACTGGTTGGCTGATTTGGGGTCAGCCAAAGACATCCCTGGGATGGAATAACTGACTAGGGGCAAAACCCAGGCCCACAGCACTGGAAACTGGATGCACAGAGCTTCAGCCTCCAGCCAGAGACAGCGCTAGGTGTGATCTCTCAGTTTATACTTCCCAGAAGTCCTGCAAGCCTGGTGTTGTCCCATTTTGCAGATGAGAAAATGGGTAAAGAGGTGAAATCAATGAACACCCAAATACAGAATGCTGATCTGGGTGCAGCAGGTTAGAATCTTCTAACCCTGGTCTTACCAGCTTTCAGGCTTTGGGCAAGTTGCTTAACCTCCTAGTGTCAGCCTGAATGCTTTCCAGTGAGAAAAACCCAACTGAAAGTAGCTTTCACAAAATAGGGAATTCACTGGCTCATGGAACTGGGAAGTCCAAAAGTGGTTTGCTTCAGGCACAGCTGCATCCAAGGGCTCAAACAATGTCATCATGACTCTCTCTTACTCCTGCTCTCTTAGAGCTTCCCTCTGTGTTAGCTTCGCTGTCCTCCCCAGGTAACCAGGATGGCCCTGGCAGCTCCTTATCCAGGCTCACATCCTGCCAATTCAGCAACCCTGATGGGAAAAGTGCTTCTTTGCCCTGTGGTCCCAGCACAAGTCCTGGCCTTGAAGTTCATTGGTCCAATTGAGTCTCACATGCCATCTCTAAGCCAATCACTTTGTCCAAGGGAAATATCGGCAGATAAAGAAACCGAGGCCCAGAGAGGTCAAATTCTTAACCAAGGTCACACAGCTCTAAGTATGGAAGTAGGATTTAGATAATAGGCAGTCTGGTTTCAGCATCTGTGCTCTCAGCCGTGATGCTACACAGTCTCTCCAAGAATTCCCATGAACTCTGAACAAATCATAACAATGAAGACATAATAATAGTGGTAATAAGTATCACTTACAACAACATGGTGAAGCTACTACTATTATTATCCCCCATTTGAACTGAGGCACAGAGAGTTTCTCAGCTTGCTTGTGGTCACACAGCTAAGAAATGGTGGAGCCAGGATTTGAAAGCAGTTTAGCTCTAGATGCTGCTTCTATTTCTGAAATTCTATGAATATATGTGAGTTCTGCACTGTGAGAACTCACAGGAAGGTGAGCAGCCCAGAAGCCCCTCACTCACATCCTCACTGGGCCCTTCCCCATCCTTGTGAAGACTCTCCCACCCCTCCACTCCCAGAAAATATTTCAGACTTTATTCTAAGCCATTAAAAATAAAAACAAGGGGCTCCCCTGGTGGCGCAGTGGTTGAGAGTCCGCCTGCCGATGCAGGGGACACGGGCTCGTGCCCCGGTCCGGGAAGATCCCACGTGCCGCGGAGCGGCTGGGCCCGTGAGCCATGGCCGCTGGGCCTGCGCGTCCGGAGCCTGTGCTCCGCGACGGGAGAGGCCGCAGCAGTGAGAGGCCCGCGTACCGCAAAAAATAAATAAATAAAAACAAGAATAAATACACAAATCTAATCTGGAGCTGCCTCTCCTCCAAGAGTGAGTGCCCAGGTGCGGGAGGAGCTCAGGGGGAACTAGGGGGAATCACGTGCGTTCTGAGAGAGGTGGGTCAGAGACAGGGGGTGGTTGAGGCAGGGAAACTTCAAGCAGGCAAGTTTGACCCAAGGATGGAAACTAGACCTGGCCCCCTGCTTTCAGCAAAGGAGGGTTTCCAGAAGCCACTGCTTCCTCCGTCCTCCAGTTTAGGGGGTGTGGGGACACTTTGGTGGCACACACAGTGATTCTGGGCGTAGGTTCTGCAGTCTGGCGGACTTGGGCTTCTGTGCCCTTGGACAGGTTACTTACCCTCTCTGATTGCCAGTTTTCCATCTTTTACATTAAGACAGGGATGTGATGGTCGGACGAGATGGTGTCTGAGCCTTGTCTCTAGTTCAGGGCAAGGACTCCATAAATGAGGCTGTTGTTATTACAGTTGTGTAGGTTGCTAAGTAGAAAAAGCAGGCTATGATCTGCCTACAGATGTTTTCATAGTATATGTTGCAACCTCCTGTTTTACATCTCTAATTTCTGTCATGCCGGTGGAGGTGAGCAGGGCCAGCTTTGTGGGTGTAATCTGTCTGTAATCTGTGCAGCTACACAGGGCCTGGGCTCAGAAGGGCCCTGCGCTTGGTTTAATGCTCTGCAGTCACCATGTTGAAATCCTTAATAATTTTGGAATCAGGGACCCTGCATATTCATTTTACACTGGGCCTTGCAAATTATGTAGCCAGTCCTGAAAGTGAGTCTAGATTTTCAAATTCTTGAAGTGGGTTAGAAGCAGTTTCTGTCTTTGAAGATGGAAATGGTTTCCCCCCTTTATTCTGGGAGGAACTACTACTCTTGGGGGAAGTCTTAAAACAGTGACATTATTCAGATACAGATTCCCCATGTTGAGTTGTTTATTATTGTTTAGTAATAGTAATTGTAATTGCTACATGTATTGGGTGTTAACTATGGGCCAAGCTCTGTGCTCAGCTAGCACTTTACCTTCATCCCTCTAGATCTTCCCAAGAACCCTGTGAAAAGGTCTGTTAGTAACCTTATTGGACAGATGAGGAAGCAGAGTGGTTATGTAATTTGTCCATTGTCACCAGCAGTGTTGGCATAATGTCTATGAGTTGAGTGGCTCTGTAGCAATATGGCAGCCCTTTTAGAGAAAAGGAATTAACTTCTAAGCTTTCATTTAGATAAAAGTGTTCCTGGAGTCCTTGGGAGAGAGGGGTGTCTTTTGGATCAAATATTTGCGCTGGTAGTTTTTGTATTTGAAGATGAAAATGATCTTCCATTTGAAAACTGACCGTGCAGAGAGGGAGGGGCTGGCCGTTTCCTTTCCTTTCCTGTGCTGGAGCGAGGCCTATGGAGAGGACCCACACTTAGAGGGACCCTGACTTGGGGGAATGTTCTCACAACTCTCAAGCTGTCCTCACCTGGGCCATGGGGAAGCACACCGTGGATGGAGCTTTCCTCTGCAGGACCTGGATATTCCCACTGCCCATATCTAGGGTAGGCGAGGAAGAGAAAGGCTCTAAATTCTAGAGAGAGGGTCAGGAGGGCCCCCTCCGTGGGAGGTAGACTGGCTCCCACAACTGGCTGGAGAGAAAGGAGGATGGAGACCGGCATGAGGGAAAGCAGGACGCAGGTACATGGCCTCTAGAAACTATCTGCTTTCAATTTCATTTTGTGTTTTCCTTTTCTGCATTGTAATCCCCACCTGTTATCCTCAAGTCTTCAATAAAATGTTGTTCCCTGCTGCAAGCTCATCTTAGGTTTGGTATTACCCAGATACTAATTGTCCCCAATATCAATTCTTCTCTTCTTTCATAGAAATAGGGTTGTACCTGGGCCATGGCTGCCCAGCTAAAGACTACATTTCCCAGGTTCCCTTGAAGCTAACTATGCCATGTGACTACATGCTGGCCAATAGGATGTGGGTAGAAGTGATGTGGACCACCTCTGAATCATGCCCTCAAAGGCCCAGGGGGTGCTGGGCAGAGGGACAGGAAAAGTTCTTTCTTTTTCTTTTTACTCCATCCCGCTGCCTGGAACGTAGATACAGTGGGTTCCAACTTGGACTGTGCAGACAAGGGCAACATACAAGGGATGGAAGAGAACAAGACAGAAGGAGCCTCTGCCCCATCACCCCTAGACTGATCACACACAGACCGTTCCGTGAGAGAGACATAAAGGGGGCTGATTTTCAGCTGATATGCACAGGTCTAGTCATCCTGGTTGCTTACAGACATCATTCTTATTGTTAAAAATAAACCTCTGCTTTGTTTAAGCCACTGTTCATGGGAGCTACAGTAATTGAATCTATATTCTATAATTAACCCAGACATGTTTTAGGGGGCTGATAAGGAAGGGGGCTGTGTACCACCTCCAGATTAAGATGGTGTTGGAGACAGGAGCAGCATCCTGATGCAGGCAGTTAAGAGAAGGCAGACAAGGGCAGTAGAAGTCCTGGGAGAGACAGCTCACTGTGGTTGCCAAGCAGCCACAGGGATGGTCCAGGGGACATGTTAACATCCCCCAGAGATTCTGAGTAATATCCTGCAGAAAGAACCTGATAAAAGTTTGGTCTTGTTAGAGTCATGGGGTCTGATTGTTAGTTAGATATTAAAGGGGAAGCTGGAAATTTTGGGGACAGCTGGGGTTAGAAACAGTGCCCAGAGAATGTTAATTCCCTTCTGAGGCAGATACTTTTGGTTGCCTATCTATTCATCATCCCCTCCCCACTTCTTCTTGGCTGACAGAGCCCACCCATTATAACAGAGGCTGAAAAAGTGAGCTATTCCTTTTCCAAGCCACCTTTACAGTTTGAGCATGGACATATTACTCAATCCCAGCTAATGGGATGTGAGGCAAAGTCTGCCCAGGAGCTTCTGGGAAAGGTTTCTCCCTCTTGTAAGAGACACGTGGAAGGAATTTTGCCTCTTCCTCAACAAGCTAAGGCTGGAGGAGCACAGAGAGAGAGCCCCCAAGCCCTTGGCAGTCACTGAGTTACTGAACTGTCTCTGGAACCATCTAGCAAGGAACTTCTTTGTAAAGATCATAAGCTTTTTAGTTTTATTGTTGAAGCCACTTTGGGTTGGCTTTTTTATTACTTGCAGCCAAAAGCATGCTAACCACTACACTGTCTTTGCCTTCTGTTTCTACCTTCCTTCAGCCCTATGGGTCTCAAGTTTAGCCTCATTCCTTCTGCTGAGTCCTGGTTGCTCTGGAAGTCAAGAGATTTTGGAAACCACCTGCATCAACTTGTCACCACTTTTCTTCTAAATAAGAATCTCCCTTGTCCCTTCTTACTTCATTTCAGAACCAAGATCTGTATCTGGGTGGGGTGAAAGCAGAACTTCAGCCTTTGTACAAAACTCTATTTGGGCATGGATTGATCCTCTTGTATTGGTCTTATCAGTCCGGATGTGTGTCTCTTTCAGCTGACCGGGAGCTCCTCTCAGGCATGGACTGGGTAGTATTCATCTTGGTATATCCCTAGGGTAGCTCAGGGCTGGGCAAGAGGAGGTGCTCCCCGAATGCTTGTTGAATGAATATATGAAAGAATGAATCATCTAAGCCCAATTTTATCACCTCCCTAAACAGAGACAATTTCCTTCCCCACTGCTCTCCTATACTACTCTAGGACAAGACAGTTCTTGCAGAGGTAGAGCCAGGACAAAGAAGAATTTAATCCAATTCTCAATTCCAAAGCAGTGTCTAATCCTTCTCTCCTTAAATTTCCTTTAATCCACCCACTGTCAGCCTTAGCTCTGGTTCAGCAATGAGCTGACTCTGACCCAGATTGTCTCCAAAAAAAAAAAAAAAAAACCAGGAAGAAGGAAGAAGGGAGAGAAGAAACTGTGTTTGTATTTAAATCAAATTCCAGAAGCGTGGAAGAACTAAAGAGAGAAAGGATTCAAGGTGGGCATTCTCTCCACCAAGACGTGTAAATTCTAGCACTGGAGGTGGGACCTTTTTTTTTCTCAATTCTTTTTCTAATCTCAATAGTAATACATGTTTAATGAAGAAATCTTGAAAAGCACATATGAAAGAGAGGAAACTTAGTGTTTTAGTCTCACCACTTACGATGGTGACAACACTTTTGTATGTGGATTTCAGTTCTTTGGTTTGTCTCTGTCTCTTCACCTCTATCTCCATCTTCCCCTTTCCCTCAGGCCCTCTCTCTCTCTCTCTCTCTCTCTCTCTCTCTCTCTCTGTATTTGAGTCTTCTGATGTCATAAAGAGGGCAGAGAGAGGGGAGTAAAATTTCATCTTCTGGTAGAAACGGCCCTGGGTCCTGGTTTAAATTTGGTGAAAAGAATGAACAGGGCTTTTATAAAAATACAAACAAAAATGTGAAAGCAGGAGAACTAAGGCACAACTGGTGCCTTTTATAGATTCTTATCGCTGTTCTTTCTTCATTCTGATCAAGTCGTTTTCTGGCACAGAGCTCCTAAAATCCTTGGAATTTTCTAAGTGATGAGAGTGATAAAGGTCTTTTGTTATGTTAATGAGGTAATTTTGGGAAAGCCTCTAGGTCACCTAAGGATGGGGGCTAGTGGCCAGGGGAAGCATTCATGTGATTAGAGAACTTTCAGTCTCCTCACACCGCCAGCCCCCCACCTCCTGGGAGGGAAGCTCTCTCTCTCTCTCTCTCTCTCTCTCTCTCTCTCTCTCTCTCTCTCTCTCTCTCTCCAGGTCTCATTCTCTCTTTCTCAGACTTAAATGTTTCCAGGTTCTTCACCCTCTAGACAGGGTCATATCCCGCCCCCATTTAATAAACACTCAGTGTGATCTAATTCCCATCTCATGATGCAGTAGGAAACCCAGTCCCCTCGGCTCCGCAACACTTTCTGAGAAATCTGAATACCTTTTCTTCAAACTCTGCTTTTACCACTTGTCTCTTCTTGTTCTAAATTTTCACTTCAGTCTACTCTCCAGCTTCCCTTGCTCTTCCCGTATCAGATGGGAATGCTTTTGGCTCTAAGTAACACTTAAGCTGAACACCACAGAACGAACAGTCTGGGGACAGGTGTTCCCCCATCATGCTGATGGCCTGCACATCCCCTCAGCCCTCGGTGTGCACACCGCAGCTTTCTGGCAGAAAGCTTTCTCCGGCCACTGGAGTGGGCTCAGCGTCCGTCAGGGTCTGGCCAGGAGCTCATGACTTTAGAAACAGCCCTCGACCAAGGACAAGTGGGAGCTTGTGGGTAAGCAGCTCAACTCCTTGCTCCTCAGGGCGGACAACACAGGGGCATGTTCTCCACGGGCTCTCAGAAGTCTCCAGTGGGCCAGAGTCCCACTTGCCCTTGGTGGCAACCTGCCCCTTCCTGTCCCTGCCTCCTTCCCCCACTCCTGGACCGGTGCTCTCCAAGACCTCCTCTCAAATCACTTGCTTGCATTCGAAGCCTTGCCTCAGTGTTGGCTTCTGGAGGAACTCTGTCTCAGACAGTAGACTTGGGCTTTTCCTTCTGTCTAATTAAAAGGCCACAAATAGAAATGTCTTCTTCAACCAAGTATGACTGCACAAACTTCTGGCCTCTTGAAAAGAGCGGCACATCCCCACTTCTAGTCCTCGAGATATCAGGTATATTGGGTCTCCCTCTAGGGCCCCACCCCCGCTACATATGCTTTTGCACCCGGCACTTTACATACACAATAAAATGATGAAGGGGCCTTCCGAGTCTAAATTCAGAGGTCATCTAGCAGTTGGGGACAGCCACTTCTCTTCAGGGGTCCCTGTGAAGCCATTTTAGTGGAAAGGCACCCTACTCCAACTCCTACCCAGCCCCCTTCGCCCCCCACTTCAAAGCCCCTAGAGCCATAAGTCTTGCTTGAACTGGGTGTTGGAAGGGGGGAAGGTGTAGAATAACTTTTTTTTTGCGGGACGCGGGCCTCTCACTGTTGTGGCCTCTCCCGTTGCGGAGCACAGGCTCCGGACGCGCAGGCCCAGCGGCCATGGCTCACGGGCCCAGCCGCTCCACGGCATGTGGGATCATCCCAGACCGGGGACATGAACCCGTGTCCCCTGCATCGGCAGGCGGACTCTCAACCACTGGGCCACCAGGGAAGCCCTGTAGAGTAACTTTGAATCAAATTCTAGATTGAAGTTTTTTCGAGTAAATTTTTACTAAAATATAATACATATACAGAAAAAAATATATATATATGTCATAAGTACACAGCTTAAAGAATTTCCACCAACTGAACATGCTGATGTAGCCAGATCAAGATGCAGAACACTACCAGCCCCCCAGAAAGCCACCTTGTGCCCTTTTCGGTCCCATCCCCTCCTCAAGGGCTGCCGGCATTCTGACTCCTAACACCCTGGGTTCGTTTTGCCTGATTTTGAACTTCGCATAAATGGAATCACGCAGGGTGTGCCCTTCCATGCCTGCCTTCTTTCGGTCAACATCACGGCTATGAGATTCATCTGTGTTGGGTCTAGCTGCAGCTCACTGGTTGAGACTGACATTTTAATTTGAGGAGTTTTGAGTTTTAAGGACTGAAAGGAGATGGTTTGGGTAACTAAAAGAGCCCGAGAAATTATGGAATTGGAGAGAGGTGGGTTGAGGCAGCCCACCCCTTAACAGCTGCATGACTTTGGACAAATGACCGAACTTCTTGGTTTCTCTGTTTCTGTAACGTGGGGCTAACACAGGTTCCTATTTCACGAGGTCATTGTGAGCACTTGGTGCATTGGTGTCTGCAAGAGCAGAGCCTGGCCCGTGGTGGGGGGCTCTCTTGGGAGCCTGCTTCTCACTCGCCTACGGCCGCTACCGTGAATACTACCTGTACTCTCGTATTTTTATTATTACCCAGAGGGAAAAGGGAGGTTTCAACAGAGGATATTTGGTAGTAGTTATTATAAAAAATAAAATGATTTCATAGTTACACCTCAACGAGTTGAGACGTATCCCTAAACCGGTTAGGTGTGCGTCTCAGGTAAAGCACACATCAACGCTGAGAAGTTAGTACAGATCACGCTCATTTGATAGATGAGGCGGCTGAGGCTTGGAGGGAGAGGCAGCTTCTTTGGGGTCACAGAGGGACTTGGTGGTGGAGCCAGGGCCTCTCTAAGCAGGGAATCCTGCCCTTCTCTTTGCCCTTTTACCTACTCCTCATCTCCTGCTAGATCCGGCAGTCCTCAGGATGTACTGGGCTGACCCCACTGGGCTGCCCTTGGCATGACCACCCCGTCCATGTGGTGCTGTCTTCAGAACTTACTGGAATGTTTTCTGTATTGATTTTCTTATCGACCTGTTCACATGAGGCTCAGTCTTTCTTGCGGGTCTCATAAGCAGCACTTTGTGAAATACCAGGTGGGTCAGTGATACTCAGCAAACAGGTTCTAAGGTAGCCCCGTGGTAGTGGTATGGTGGCTGGGAATGTTGGTTTTTATGGGGCTGAAATTAGTCAACTGAGGTAATAGAATTCTATTCTATTGGCCTGTTCACCCCTGAACCAGAATTCTCCTACTGCAAATCAAGAAACTGGCCCACAAGAACAGGAGAGGAGTTTGTGAGGAGGATGTAAGGCACTTTATAGACATGGAGAAAGAAATGCCAGAAGCAAGTTTAAAAAGGCTTGAGAACAGGATGCCCTGGGGGGGTCTTGGTTGCATAAACTGGCAAGTGTCTTCTTCAGCTCTGATGACCTGTCACTATGGACGCTTTGGCTGCAAGTAATAGAGAACAACGACTCAAACTGGCTTAAGCAGTAAGGGACTTGGTAAGTTGGGCAACTCTGAAGTTGGTTGACTCAGGGGTTCAAGAATGTAATTGAGAACACAGGTTTTCTCTCTCTTCCCTCTACGATCCACCTGTTGGCTTCAACTGAAAGCTGGTTCCCTCTGTGGCTGCAAAGTGGCAGCCAGTAGTAAGCAGGCTATAAAATTGTTAACATCCAGTAGGGAAGAAAGAGAGAAAGTGGCTTTCCCTGGCTCTCTCTTAAGAGTAAGGAAGTGTTGCTGCCAGAAGTCCCCAGGAAATCTATCCTGGTATCTCACTGGCTAAACTGGCTTGGCCTGTTCACCCCTGAACCAGTCCTCAGCAAGAGGCATAGGGGGTGATTTTGGCCCCCATTTGGAGGACATTTGGCAATGCTGGCAGACATTTGGTGGTGTTAGTGGCATCTCATGGGTAGAACTTAGAGATGCAGCTAAATATCCTACAATGCCCAGGATGACGCCTCCCTGCTTCACACACTACAGGAAATTATCTGTTCTGAAACATCAACAGTACAGAGGTTGAAAAACCCTGGCTTAGACTAATCAGGCCCTCCCTGCGCTTGGGGTGTAGTAATTGGCGGGGAGTCACCTACAGTGTCCACTGCAAACTCTTTTTTCAGAATCTGTTACTCTGTTGGAGATTCACATTTCAGAGAGGGTTTGTTTGGCTTGGCCTAGTTCACTTGCCCACTCATAGGCTAATTGAGTGTAAGGCACTGTGGTTGACCAGTAGTCCCCCCACAGGAAGATCCTGGCACAGGAAGTGGGAAGGGATGTTAAGCAAGCAGAACAAAACAAAAAAGCCCACCTCAACTTCTCTTGATGCTGCTGGAGGGGACAAGTTTCATGTCTTAACTGGAAACCCACAAAACTGTGATGTGCTTTTGCAGTGACACTCCCCTCAAAGAAAAGAGGGAGACATCCCAGAATGAAATAGGGGAGGGGAAAAGCATGCAACATCCTGGGATGATATGGGGGAGGAGTGGGGAGAGGAAGAGTATGATACACGTTAACTTGACTTCAAAGATGGCGGTCATTCATTCTTTCCCTCGAGGTATGGCGTCTACTCTTCCACACCCTTGAATCTGATCTGGCTTAGACCTTGTGTCTGTTTTGACTAGTAGAACACGGTGAAAGTGATGCTGGGCTAGTTCTGGGCTTCCTGCCACATGTAGCCCTGAGCCACCACGGAAGGAGTCTAGGCTGCTCCAGTGGGAGGGCACTGAGATGCCATCTTGGACGTCCAGCCCAAGTCAAGATGACGTCAACCCCAGTAGCCATCTGCTTGCAACGGCACGAGAGAAACCAAGTGAGAACCGCTTATCTGAGTGCAGTCAACCCACAGAACATGTGAGTAAGAATAATAAACTGTTGTTTTTAAGCCACTAAATTTGGAGGTGGTTTGTCATGCATCAATTGATAGCCAGAACAATATATAAAAATAATATGCATATATAATAAAGATATTTCAATTTTCATTTACTAACATTTTCATTAAAATACTTTATTATAAAAGTCATGTAAAAGTGTCGCCAAAAATGGAGAAAAGAAACACGACCCCTAGTTGCACCGATGTAACTCCAATCACAATGACTGTAAGCATTTTAGTGTGTATTCTCCCAGCCTTCTTTCCTATGGAAGATTTTCATATGGCAGTTTGAGAGCATCTTTTTTTCCTTTTTCCAATATGTCATCATCGTTATTCTACATTGCCATAGAGTTTTTGTAACCAGAAAACTATACTAACAATGCCATTAACAGCCACTTATAGTAGACAGAATAACGGTCCCCCAAAGATGTCTATGCCTTAATCCCCTGAACTTGTAAATGTGTTACTTTATGTGGCAAGAGGGACTTTGCAGGTGTGATTAGGTTAAGGATCTTGAGATGGGGAGATTATCCTGGGCTATCTCAATGGGCTCAATGTAACCACAAGGGTCCTTATAAAAGGGAGGCAGGTGGGTCAAAGTCAGAGAAGATGATGTAAGGAATCAGCATCCGAGAGAGTGAGCAGAAGAGGCCATACTGGGGCTTCCCTGGTGGCGCAGTGGTTGGGAGTCCGCCTGCCGATGCAGGGGACACGGGTTCGTGCCCCGGTCTGGGAGGATCCCACGTGTTGTGGAGCAGCTGGGCCCGTGAGCCATGGCTGCTGAGCCTGCGTGTCCGGAGCCTGTGCTCCGCAACGGGAGAGGCCACAGCAGTGAGAAGCCCGCGTACCGCAAAAAAAAAAAAAAAAAAAAAAAAAAAAAGAAGAGGCCATGCTGTTTGCTTTCAAGGTGGAGGATGTGCCACAATCCAAGGAATTTGGCAGCCCTCTAGAAGCTGGGAAAGGCAGGGAAACAAATTCTCCCCTGTAGCTTCTACAAGGAACGCAGCTCTGCCCACACCTGGCTTTTAGCTCCACCAGACCCATTTGTTTGGACTTCTGACCTCAGAACTATAAGATAATAACTTTGTGTTGCTCTAAGCCACTAAGTTTGTGATAATTTGCTACACTAGCCATAGGAAACTAATACATCATCTTATTTAGCATTTAACACACAGTATCTTATTTAATATCTCACAACAACCATATGAGGCAGGTCCTGGTGCCATCTGCATTTTAGAAATGAGGAAGCTGTTGCTCAGAGGGACGAAGGAACTTCCTCAGGGCACAGAGCTGTCCCAGGCAGAGCCAGGGACATATGCTGGCCCTGCCATTTATGGGTATACTTACAAATACCGCTAGTATAGGATTTATTTGGACTTGTGTAAACACACAGATGTTGGTCTAAGCCTTTGTCATGTTACCATCTTTTTTTTCATTGTTTGTTCCTGTATTAACATTGTGACTTCTCTGGAAGTCCCCAACAGCCATAAGATGAAACCCACAGTTTTGAAATTGCATGGGCCATTGACTCATTGGTTTTTGTTGTTATTGGCACCGAAGTGTCTCATTTAAAAAGATGAAATCCCAATTCACTTTGGGGTTTAGATGGATCAGATGTAATTTTGAAGTTGCCTAAATCCTAACTGCTATGTCAATCTCCTGCTTCTGAGATGTTTTGTTTTGTTTTTAAAATGTTTTCTTATTTATTTATTTATTTTATTTTATTTATTTTTGGCTGCACTGGGTCCTTGTTGCTGCGCGCAGGCTTCCTCTAGTTGCGGAGAGTGGGGGCTACTCTTCACTGAGGTGCACAGGCTTCTCATTGCGGTGGCTTCTCTTGTTGCAGAGCATGGGCTCTAGAGAGCAGGCTCAGTAGTTGTGGCACACGGGCTCAGTTGCTCCGCGGCATGTGGGATCTTCCCAGACCAGGGCTTGAACCCGTGTCCCCTGCATTGGCAGGCGGATTCTTTACCACTGCGCCACCAGGGAAGCCCCAGAGATGAAGTTTTAATGACATCTAAAGAAGCTCTGAAATGGGCCCTGAAGGCATCGATAATCTGAAGATAGCCAAGAGTTTATGCAAACAAGATTCCTTTCTGCTCAGCAGAGTTTCCCCCTCTTTCAGCAAGGTTGGTCCATCCATGGGCTAAGCTCACACGGACCAGTGTGAAGTCCAGCAGTGTTCCCCCAGACGGCTTTTGCATTGATCTGTTTGGAACAATCTTTTTTTTTTTCTTAATCTATGGAAAACAGTCATTCCTCACATCCAACACCAAACGTCTGCATTCCCATAAAGATCTCCCATTTGCTTACACGTGAGTTGGTCCGAACAGTCCTGGATTCTCACTCCCTCTCACACGGTCCCCACTGGAGTCAAGATCTGCTTCAGAGTTCTCACGAAGCTTGATTTCCCCGCAAACGTCCAACTGATAGTCCTATCGTAGAGTCTTCTGAAATAATTTTATTTTTTTTAACTTCTTTTATTAAGACTATCTATAGTAAGATTTACCCTATTTAGGATCCAGTTCTATAAGGTTAAGCAACCTGTGACGCATAGGACAGTCCCCAACAACAAAACAATCCTGTGCAATCGGGCTGAGGTTGAGAAACTGCATCACAGCTGTGACCAAGTAATTGCCCTTTGTCAGTGGCCTTCCCTTCCCCATCACTTCCCCACTCTAAGATCCATACTTCCGTTGCTTCCCATATGTGTATTTCGCTGTTTAATGTCTCTTTTCCCTCCTGTGATATAAACCCTAAGGGGCAAGGATTGTGTATGTTTTGTTCTCACCATGTAGTAGCTGCTTAATAAATATGTTGAATGAATGAAAAGTGCAAGTGAAAACTATCTTTCATAAAAAGCATCTTTAAAATTTGAGAACACCAGGAGGCTTCTCTTGACTTCAGTCTTGATGACTTTCTAAACCTCATTTGGGAAGAAAGGAATGTATGAGAGAGAGAGAGGGAGAGAGGGAGGGAGAGAAACATTGTCTTTGTAGGGTAAAGGTGAGCTGGATTTCTAGCACTGCCACTTAACTGCCACATTACCAACAGCAAATCACATTCCTTCATCTGTAAAATGGGAATATTATAAAACAAGATGAAATGTGCTAATGGATGTCAGTGCCCTGCACTTTGTAAATGTTGGTTTTTTACCTTCTTCTCTGTTTCCTCCTTCTCTTGAGTTTCCAGGCCAGTGTTGGTGCCCACGGTCATCCTCTTCAGCCCACCCTGGAGGACTGCCTGAAGCTTGGTGGACAGCTCTGTACACACCTATGGCATCTGCATCACTGCCCAGGGCTCGTGTGCTCAGCGTGTACACAGCAGGTCACAAGGGAAGTGCCTGGGAGTTGATAGCCCCAGGCAGCACCTTTCACCATTGAGAGATGGGCATGGTGCATGAATGTCCCGGCTTCCTCACCCCCTCACAGGACACTTCTGAAGTGTCCTCTACGTCATATTCCAGAGGTCCTCACTGAGATTGAGCCCTAATTGCCCATAAAGGTAAACAACTCACTGACACACCCTTTATTCTGGTCCTCCCTTCCCTGTCTCATCTCCCACTTCCTCATTATTCTTCCTGAGGTTGTTTCCCAAATAAACTACTTGTACCTAGGGAGTAGCAGTTGCTGTTTGTGAGCCTCAGATTTTATCATTTGCCCGACTTCATCTGCCCAACTGCTAGCTGCTAGCATCTTCATCTTTTTGCATGAGTTTGTTTTTTTCCTGGCTGTTGGAGTTGAGCAGGCTAGAAGTGTTGGAGAATTAATTCTCTCTCCCCTCTGCCCAGCAGCCATCAACCTGTGCATGGAAGGAGGTGGTGTATAAATACCCCAGCTCCCTGGTCCCTCAGGTAGAATAACTCTGAGACACATGTTTTATACTGGGGGGGGGGGGGGGGGGGGGGCGAATCTCCCGTTGCCTGTGGTTGTGGTAGTAACTGTCCTGATAACTTGCTTAATTTTGGCTGCTTTCCCTTCCCTCCCTCACTCTCTTCTTCCCTACTGATGTGTCTTTTGTCTTCCAAATAAATTACCTGTCCTTGAATCTTTGTCGCAGGATCTGCCTCTGGGGAAACCCAAACTTCGATACAAGCTCTGCTATGAGGGGTTTCCAAACGAAGATATCAATTAGATCCAAATGCAGTCTTGCCTTAAACCTCCTCCAAAGAACAGGGTGGAACACGCTATTGTCCAGTTATGCAGCACTCCTGTAATAATTCCATCCGGAGCTGAAGCAGATGACTCCAGTTCACTGAGTGGAAGGACCTCATCTTTCCTGTGGCATTAACGAGCCTCACACCCCACCCTTTGGTACATAATCGCCCCCTGTATTTCACATGAATTCCTTTGTTGTCTTTCACAACGTTACTGAAACACAGACAATGCTCTGTTGATAGCTTTGGAAATGTCCCTTGGGTATCCAGCGGGGGGCGCCTCTTTCTCCTATTTAGTTACTTTCTGGGGATACTACACATGCTGAATGTTGTCAGAGAAGTTAGTCTGGCTGAATACTTTCATCTGCCAAAAAAATTCTGCAGAGTGGCTGATTGGAAATCCCACAGCAACCAAACCCCCCACCCCCATGACACTTTATGTTATTTTCTAAATTTTCTTTCTTTTCATAGTGGTGAGTATGAAGGATGTTTGCTAATTGGGGGCCCTTCTGCATCTACTGTATTCTCTTCTGTGCCACGCACCCTGCATTTCCATTGGCATCACCCCTTCTGCAAGTTCTCTGTCCAGGAGGCTCCTGTGACACTCCTCTCAACAAAAAGCATTGAGACTTAGCACCAGCCAATCAGTGGCCACCACGACTGGTTCAGGAATGGGCATGTGGTACAAATTGGTCCAATCAGAGTTCACCTCAGGATTTGTTTGGTAGCAACTAGGAAGCAAGCAGCTCTGTCTTGCAGTTCCCCAATGAGCTTAGAGTGGTTGGGTCACTGACAAATGAACTTGGCTCACTGAAAGTCTCAATTCCTGAGGAATTTTAGATGTTAAAACATTTTTTTCCCACCAAACACTGCTCCCTATTGTATTATGTTAAATCTCCCTGGAGAGCAGATTCCTTACCAGTATTTTTGAGCAGAGACTATAATTTTCTAGTCACTTTTGCTTGTTTTAAAAAGCGTAGCCTAAAATAGTTCCAAAATCTGAGCAAATACCTGATTTAAATCTTATATTGGTCAGGATATTAGTCCAACTGCAGTAATAAAAGCCAAAATAGGGAGGGCTTCCTTGGTGGCGCAGTGGTTGAGAGTCCGCCTGCCGATGCAGGGGACACGGGTTCGTGCCCCGGTCCGGGAAGATCCCACGTGCCGCGGAGCGGCTGGGTCCGTGAGCCATGGCCGCTGAGCCTGTGCTTCCGGAGCCTGTGCTCCACAACGGCAGAGGCCGCAGCGGTGGGAGCCCCGTGTACCACACACACAAAAAAGCCAAAATAACTGGCTTGAAAAAAATGAACGTTTAATCTTCTCTCATGGAACAGCCCAAGAGCGTACAGTTGGCCATGGTGGTTCCATCTTGTCTGGGATTCAGACTCTGTCTAGTTGCTTTTTGGCACCTTAACATGTAGCTTCTACTCTGTGTCTAAAAGAGCTGTTAAAAATAAATAAATAAAATAAAATAAAAAATAGAAGAGCTGTTTCGCTCCTAACATATTCCCTCCTACCAGTGGGAAGAGGAAAAGGGCGGGGGGAGGGAGAGGGCCCTTCTCTTCCTTCCAATGGCACAATTCAGAAGCCTGTAGTCATGGAGACAGGGATGCGATCCCTAGTCTTCAGCCTCCTCCTCCTCCCTCCAGCCTTCCCCACGCTGCTCTGCCACCTATGCGGACAGCATCAAAGGGCTCTCCTGCCTTCTAGCTTCTGATTGGTTTGACCAATGAGAGACACTGGCAGGAGATGGGAGGAAGGCAGCAGAGTGGATCCGGGTATTTATTCCCTCAGCTCTCCCGTTGGGACCCTCGGCCACTGTGTCCCTTGACTGAAGGTCACAGCTCCTTCAGACAGCCTCTTCATAGGTCTCCTCTCCAGATCTGGCAACTGTTTCCATCTTTGTCCTTTTCGGCTTAGGGTGATAACGCCTTCCACTAGGGGGTTGGAATGCCCCCCCCACTACTACTACTCAGTGGTAACACCCCCTCCGTTACTAGCCTTGGGGCGTTGCAGCATCTGTGGGTTCTACACCCTGCCCACACCTTTATAAACAGTCCATTCATAAGACTCCTCCTGCTGGGCCCCTGACTGATGTGAATCCTCCTAACAGTCAAAGGCCATAGATGTCTTTATCATCATTCCTATTTTATTTATTTATATTGTTTATTATTATTATTTTTTTTACTTGAAGAGCCATCCTTATTTTATGGATGAGAAACTGAGGGACAGAGAAGTTAAGTGAGCTGCCTAAAGTCACAGAGCTAGTAAATGGTGGCACCAGCGTTTGAGCCAAGGCAGTCCAGCTCCAGAAACCACATTCTTTATCACTACATGAGCCTTGGCTTCTTGAAATGTGAGAAGGACAAGGTTGTGGATTATCCCCCCAGGTCATCATGAACTTGTTGAGGGCCTCAGTTCCTCATATTTTTGGTGAAGGGGTTGGACCAGTCCAAGAGTTACAAACCCATATGCCCAGGGAGGCCAAAAAGTGGCATAAACAAAGTACGTGGACTGGGTCATTTCCACAAAGAAATATGCTTTCTCCTGTTTTACTTTACAGATTTGGCTCTCTTATCTATCTTTCCTTTCCCCACTAGCATAGAGAACCAGACACAGAGATAAATCATTTAGCAATTGCACTTGGCTGACAGTAACAGTTACTTGACTGCGGGAGTTTAAACAAATTAGAGATTTATTTCTTTTACATAAAACCAGTCTGGAGGTCAGCACTCCAAGCGGGTAGCTCCACGATGTGGACAGGAACTCCATTTCCTTCCATCTTTAGTATGGAACCTCTCTCTTTAGGGTCACAAAATGGCTCCTTAAGCTCCAGCCATCATGTCTGCATTGCAGGGAAAATGAAGGAGAATGGTAAGGCACCAAAAAGCTTTCCTGGAAGCCCCACCATCAACTTTCATTTGCAGTGCATTGGCGACTCAACCTCAGCACTATTGAGATTTTGGACTGAATAATTCTTTGTTGTGGGAGTCTGCCCCATGCCTTGCAGGATGTTTAGCAGCATCCCTGCCTCTACCCACTAGATGTCAGTAGTACTCACCCTCTCTAGCAGTGACAACCAAAAACATCTCCACGCATCGCCAAATGTCCTCTGGGGGACAGAATCGCCCCTGATTGGGAAACAGTAAGGCACTCTTACATTCAAAAGAAGCTGGAAAATGTGATTTTTGAATATATTACCACCACCAATAGTGTAGGGGTGTAGTGTACGAAAGAAATAGATATTAGACATTTGGATGGCAAACAACCGTCCTTGCTCCAAGAGATCTCATTCAATTTCCTCTTACTTTTACTAAGCGAGAAACAGTGACCTAAGAGCGATGATAAGCAGTCTCAGTGCCAGGAGTATAGAGAATGGTGGAGACTGTGGTAAACTGGGAGCAGAGGGCCCACCGAAAGGGGATGCTTTCCAGCTGCCTCCCAGCTTCATTACCCAAAAGGATTGTGGGACCGGCGTTACTAGAGCTTCTGATTTTTCAAGAAAAGCTGGAAATTGAGACTTTAATATGCAATCTCCCATTTCCAAATATTGGCAACCAGTTCAATTTTTACAAAGATTTTTACAAGTAATGTTTGACCCACAGGATGCTAGTTTGCAGTGACTGGTATACGGGATTTAAAAAAAAAATTATTTTAAAACATACACAAAAAATAGAGAGAAACATAATAAATACCTGGGTATCCATCTTCAATAGTTTTCCACATTTTGCCAATCTCGTTTGATTATCTCCCTTCAAATTACTCTTTCTTTGTCAGAGCATTTTTTTTTTAACATCTTTATTGGGGTATAATTGCTTTACAATGGTGTGTTAGTTTCTGCTTTATAACAAAGTGAATCAGCTATACATATACATATGTTCCCATATCTCTTCCCTCTTGCGTCTCCCTCCCTCCCACCCTCCCTATCCCACCCCTCTGGGTGGTCACAAAGCACCGAGCTGATCTCCCTGTGCTCTGAGGCTGCTTCCCACTATCTATCGGTTTTACATTTAGTAGTGTATATATGTCCATGCCACGCCAGAGTATTTTAAAGCAAATTGTTGGCCTCTTGTCATTTCACCAGTAAATACTTGATAATCACTTTAAAAATTAAATCACCATGCTATTATCACACCTACCAAAGTTAACAATGAGATCTCAGAACGGACCAGATGATTTTTAAGGGGGAGCCCAGCTTTGCCATTCCAAGCTTTATTAACTGATTCTCCTTGTCTCCTGATCACCCTCCCTCTCCCACCTCTGTCCCTCCTTTTACACACATAGACACACAGACAGATATATAGACGTACACACGGAGGCACATGGGCAAACACGAACACAGGAATACACACAGACACACAAACATACAGACCAACTCACAGAACACCACTCACAGACATTCAGCACACACACACAGACACCACGCACACAAACACAGATACACACGCGCTCCTCAACCACTTCTTGAATGTAGACCTGCAAGCATTGTAAACTGGGCTGGACCCAGTGCCTGCCCCGTTCCCACCCACGTCCTGCATCTCCCTTGTGCTGACTAATTTTTGACCCTGGACTTGTTCACTCACCCAGGCCTTCATTTTCCTTTGTGCAAAACAGGGAGAACAATTCCAACTTGCCTCCGATGATGATGCAGGGAGCAATGTAATGAAAGGATTGCACACTCCTTGTGCAAGGATGAAAGTGCTTAATAATTACTGCAACAACGGCAGCAATGATGAGGCGATTAAAAGCCCCAGCGGAAGTAGAGTGTAAACAAAGAGGCCCAGAAAGGGCTCTGACGGTCTTAATCTTCTGACTGCGGACAATTTAAGACCCACAGCCCTCCTGTCCCTGAAGCCTTACACTTGCCTTCTATTAATACATGAAGACGTTTTGGGGCCTGGCAAGAGAAGAGGTTCAAAATCCAAATACCCAGCTCGAGCTGTTAGGGGAGAGAGATATTTTGCAGCTTGGTTCCTAAATTAGAAGATGATTTCTGGGTGTTTAAATATCTCCCTTTATCTCTGTACCACTTATACTGCTGCTGACACAGCTCTGGGGCCTGGGTGGGGCTTGGGGTCAAGGGGAGGCTGGGTGATGCATTCTTTAGGTGCGCCCTTGGAGGAGATGTCCAAACAGGCCTCTGGTTCCTGCCATGCTCTGCCAAGGACACTCCCAAAATATCCTGGGGACAGATGCTATTTTTGAGGTTCAGCTTAAAGGCTACCTTGTGCCCCCCGCAAAATGTGATTTCGCTCTGAGTTTGCTTTTAAACAGAGCTTGCCTCGCTTTTTGAACTTGGGGTCGCTTGAGTAAAATGTGAATTAGCCTCAGTTCTTCTAGCCTTTTCAGGAGAACCAAACTCCCTTGATGTTTAAAAAAATTTTTTTTTTCTTAATCCCTTGCTGTTTCTTTCCTACTGTTGAGTGGAGAGGATGGCAGCTAAGTGCTTGAGGTTAAAATTTAAGATGCCAGCTCTTAAAATCCAGTTCTTCCTGAGATGGTACGAATTTATCATTCCCAAGGTCAGTTTCTGGCTTAGGGTCAGGAAGCTAAGGAAAGGAAAATGAGGAATTTTTGTTTTCCGTTGTTCCACTTGTTACATACATATTGGAGGTCGGCACCCGTTGAAGATAATTTCATTTGCAAAATATTATAAAGTTGAGAAGTGGCCATTTTTATTTCTGCAAAATGATCAAGATAATAATGATGATGATGCAAGGATCACAGAAGCATAAGAGCTGCTTTGATTTGAGCATTCACTGTGTGCCAGGCACTGCTAAGCTTGTCACTAGCATGTCTCGTTTAAACTTCTCCACAGCCCTGTGAAGTAGGTACAGTTATATCCTCATGATGAGGATTTCCACCTCTTCCAGGAAGCCCTCCCTGACTCCAGCCCCATACCTTCACTCCAGGTTGAGTGCTCTGTCCTTTAGGCCATTGGACTCAGTGATCTTTTAAATTACTTGATTTCATGTCCTTGAGAGCAGAGCCCATGTCTTATTCAGCATTTGTAGCCTAAGGGGCCATAGCATGGTAGGTATACAGTTAAGACCTGTTGAATGAATTGAACAAAGATCTTGGGAAAATTGCCCAATTTCTCTGAGCTTCACTTTTCCCCTCTCTAAAACTGGGTTAGTGGGACTTCCCTGGTGGTCCAGTGGTTAAGACTCCACGCTCCCTAGGGCTTCCCTGGTGGCGCAGTGGTTGAGAATCTGCCTGCTAATGCAGGGGACACGGGTTCGAGCCCTCGTCTGGGAAGATCCCACATGCCGCAGAGCAACTAGGCCCGTGAGCCACAACTACTGAGCCTGCGTGTCTGGAGCCTGTGCTCCACAACAAGAGAGGCCGCGATAGCGAGAAGCCCCTCGCACAGAAGCGAAGACCCAACACAGCCAAAAGTAAAATAAAAAATAAATAAAAAAATAAAAGAAATGCATTTCCATAAAAAAAAAAAAGAAGAATGAAAATGTAATCCATAAAAAAAATAAAAAAAGACTCCACGCTCCCAATGCGGGGGGCCCGGGTTCGATCTCTGGTTGGGGAACTAGATCCCACATGCCGCAACTAAAGATCCCGCACGCTGCAACAAAGATCCTGTGTGCCTGGCCCAGCTAAATAAATAAATAAATAAATAAATAAATAAATAAATAAATAAATATTTTTTAAAAACTGGGTTAGCAACAGTAATAACAGCTGATATTTTCTGAGTTCTCATGTGGCAGAGATGACTGGCTGCTCTCCCAATATCTACTCCTTATTAACAAACCCTGATTTTGTTCTGGGCAGCAATGTGCCTCCCATGGAGCTAGGGGAGAAGCAAGCAGATGTTGTTGGGTGGAGCTGATAGTTGGCAGACACACACCTTTTGCCCTTCCTCATGCCCTCCTTCTTCCTGCCTAGAATGTGGACATGACGGCTGGCACTCTGGCAACCTTTTTGGTCCTTGAGGCAATCTTAAGGATGGTGGAGGAAAACAATAGAAGTCTAGGACCCTGATGATTGTCTACTCATCATTCTAACCCTGGATGTCACATCTTTTGATTTCTTAAGTGTGCACAGGATAAGGGCAATGAGGGGAGAGAAAGGGAGAGAGCTCTACTTGGGATTTCTGTTTTATATAGCCAAATCTGATTTTAACTGACAAGACTTGCCCAGGTCCATGTTAAGTGCTTATTATGCACCTCAGTTAATCCTCCCAACAGCCCTTCTAAGCAGTCATCATCATTACCACTTCTATTTTATAGATGAGGGGACAGAGGCTCCAAGGGATTAAGTGAGTGGGATCTGAAGTAGGCAGTCTGCCTCCAGAGCCAGGACTCATAGCTGCTACATCATGCTGCCTGCTTTACTGTGATCTTGTGGTGGGTGTGGAAGTGCTATAGATGCTGTAAATCACTGGATACAAAGTCACTGTCTCCCTCACTTACTCATTTACTTATTAATTCATTTATTTAGTCAACAAACATTTACCGAAAGCCAATTCATATGCTTATATTAGATTTGGGGGCTATGAAAATAACCATGATGGTTGTCTGCCCTCCAGGAGCCCCCCAGTGTGAGGTTCTGTTGTTACTTTCCAGGGGCAGATAGTGGGTCAGGGTCCAATATATGGTGATGCACTGTACAACCCCAGGGGCACCATCTACACAGACCTCAATATGAAGGGTGCCTCCTGGAGTTGGGCAGTCCACAACTTGCACAACTGTATGTGGCAGCCCAGCTAGTGACAAAACTGGGATGAAAATCCTGTTCTCCAGTCTCCTGCTTGGATGCCTTTCCATCTACTCCCTGCAACATTGGTTTGTTCCCAGATCCCTTTTACTGTTTGTTGATGTTGGTCTCTGTCTTTCATGTTGGAAGTGTTTCTCAGATGTCAGGGGCTCTTAGGACCTCTATTCATATTTGAGAGGGAGGCACTAAACAACTGTTTGGAAGCTCCATGTGTTTCTCTGTAATGTGGCTGGGCAGTGAGCCAGCTTTTTCATTCTGGGACCCAAATGTCATTGTCATCAGTCTTTTTGCCGAGGATGTCCACTTCTAATTCTCTGTACAGGACTCTCCAGGGGTCCTGCCTGAGCCAGGCTGCCTGTGTTCTGGAAGCCGATGTAGGGAAGGGAGCTGGGTCTGATTATTTTGTTTTTAGCTCCTTGCTTCATCCCCAGCCTCTGCAATGTCCACCTCCTCTCTATCCCAATGTCTCCAGAAAGTAACCCCCAGATCCCTGCCAAGGTGGGAAGGGCAGTCACCTGGCTACACAGGCTGGCAGAGGGGGTTGAGGGCCTTCTACCAACTTCCAGCCAAGGCCCCGTGCTCAGCCTTGTCCTGTTCCCCCACCCTCAGAGGCATCTGGCGCCACCAAGAAATTTTTTTTTAATGGTAGATATGACTGATTGAATAAAATACTAGGAGAAAAAGAAATGAAAATGAAACTGAAGGAATTTCAAGTAAAAGAATGTTCTACCCCTAAAATTATTTGAAAATTTTCCCTAAAGTTAAGAAAAATGATTATGAAAATACTAAGATGCTTGAAGCATTATTTTTTGTCATTTATTTTGTTTTTTTAATGAATATGTTGACTTTTGCTAAGGTGATGAAATTAGTCTATTTATTCTTTAACAATATTTTAAAACTGAGGTATAACATACATACATTGAAGTAGGTAAAATGCTTTGTTACATATGTTTATACCTGGGTAATTGCAACCCAGGTCCACGTTTAGAACATTTCCAACCCCTCCCACCGAAAGTCCTCCTGTTTCCTTCCACTCCGCCACCCAAGGTAACCTCTACTGTGACTTTTATAAGTTAGTTCTGCTGATTCAAGAACCCTATATAAATGGAATTATACAGTATGTATTCCTTGGTGTCTGGCTTCTTTGACTCAGTACAATGTCTATGAGATTCATTCACGTTGTGTCTATCAATATTTCATTCTTTTTCATTATTTTAGCATATACCTTCTATTAATCTACTATCTGTCTATCTGCCTATGTTATCTATCTATCTGTCATCACAGTTTATTTATCCACCTGCTGTTGAAGAACACTGAGCCATTTCCAGTTTGGGCTATTATGAATAGAGCTGCTATGAACATTCTTGAACATGATTTTTGGTGGACATAACGCCCCCACTTCTCTAGGGTAGGCATAGGGCCCCAATTTGGAATCCACACAGGATCTGTGCTTGTTACTCTGTTTACACTGTCTCAGTTCTTACTGGCCTCCCCCACTGCAGGCTCAAGTACCCAACTGGCTACTTGATGTTTGCCACTTGGATGTTTTACTGACCTGCCAACCTTAATATACCGTACCCTGGAGTGCATCCCCATCCCAAGCCAACCCCAGTCCCCTCTCCCTAGTCCTCTCAGCTCAGTCAGCACTGTTGCCACCCACGTGGTACCTGAGCCAGAAGTCAGCCTCCAGTCTTCCCTTTGCTTCACTGCCCCTTCCGGTGCCGCATCAACTCACGGATTCCAATTTCAAACTTTCTTTTAAGTCCATCCTCTCCTCACCATCTCCACTGCTTCCTCCCGGTCCAGCCCACCTCATCTCTCCCTTAAAGAGGGAGATAACTGCCCAGTCTCCTAATTGGTCTCCCTGTTTCCATCTTGCTTTCCGCTAATAGTTTCTCCAAATGGAAGCAAGATGCTCTTAAAATGTGAATCAGATCATATTCTTCTTTTGAATGTCTTCCCACTGAACTTGGACTCAAGACCAGACTCTTAAATGGCAGTTTAGGCTCTATAGCATCTGGCCACCACCTGTCACATGTCATCTTTCCCAGGCACACTCCTAGTCCTTGGAATTTACCACCTTTTTTTTTTTTTTTTTTTTTAACC